>NW_022983544.1:741741-897242 GCF_010093885.1 Aplosporella prunicola CBS 121167
TTTTTTGTGGTGGTGGTGGTGGCGGTGATAGGGGGGTTCTCGGGTTGTAGGTTGTAGCTACCTCTGTATGCAGGAAAGGGAAAGGAAAGGAAGGGCGGAGGGGCTTGGGATATGCATACGATACTTTACTTTATTCTCTTCTTTTTCTTCTTCTTTTCGACCACTATTTGGATATCGAATATTTATACTTTGGGGTGGGCTGAATTGGCTAACTATCTCTGTATGTATGCTATGCTATGCTGTATTTGGCGGCTGGCGCCTGTCTCTGTATCTCTGTCTCTGTGCCTCCCTCTGTGTGTCTTTCTCGTGAGCGCGATTGCACGCACACAGGCTAGAGTATGCACGCCGTGTGTACGCCATGTGCGCCCTTTTCGCTGCCCGCCAGGCCGCGCTGGCGCGCAGTAGTTAGTTAGGGCGGCAGCGGCACGGCTCGGCGCAGTCGACACGAAACTGGCTAGGTGGAGCTAGTGCGGGATGCCGCGCGCCGGCGCGGGAGCTGAGGGGCTAGCGGGTTGGTTCTTGGTTCGAAGGATCTGAGTATGCGTCTTTCTCTCAGCCCATCCATACGGAGGACCCCAAAACGGTGGGTGGTGGCACAGGAAGCAAGCTGCGCCACCACGACCACAGCACAGCACAGCACAGCACAGCACAGCACGCACGCTTATCGCGTCCCCCCACCTAGATAGATATATTTTTATCTCCATCCATCCATCTTACTTTTGCCTTTTTCTTTTTGCTTTTTGCTTTTTGCTTTTTCCCCGATCCTTCCATCATGGCTGATGGCTCATGGTTCGTGCTCGTGCGCGTACATACACACCGTATTCCAGGCAGCACTGCACTGCACTGCACTGCAGCAGTAATTGGCAAGCCAATCCCGCGGGCTAGTTAATCTCGCAATATACGCCCTCTTGCGCGTGCCGGGCGACGCCACCAACTGGCGACGCGGCGGGCTCGGCAAGCTCGGCACGGCGCGGGCTGGCTTGGTGCCCGTAAGCTGTATGTACGAGTAAGCAGGCCGGAAGGGCGGATAGCCGGGCCTGCGGCGCTGATGAGCCTCCCCTACCTAGGTAGGTAGGTAGAGTAGTCTTTCGTTGCTGGCGTAGATCGCATCGTATACAATATCGTATCTATCTACGTAGGTAGGTAGGTAGGTAGGTAGGCCGCGGCTCGCTCACTTTGCAGCATGCCTGCTCTACTCGCTATTCCCGCGCTGCTGCGCGTTATTCCCGCTCGCTTTGCTCGATGCCCGCGGTAGGTGGGTAGGAATTACTCGTAACTAATCAATGCCCCTGGGGCTCACACACTGCTCGCAGACGCCACGCTCGCCCCGCTTGCCCAAGCAGGCAGTTGTTGCTTGTAGTACGAGTAGCAGACGGAGCGGAGCTAGCCGCGCTAGCACGCACCAGCTAACTAGAGTGCTGTCCCTCGTCTATGAGTAGTGCGGCTGGAAAGGCTCAAAGCACAAAGCCTAATCTCGTATCTGATGCCAGGGCCAATGCCAGTGCGAGAGCGAGATTGATTGAGCCGCGCCACGGCGCGTAGCGTAGGTACCTAGATGGGCGATGGGCGATGGGCGATGACGCTCGTCCGCCAGGCCGCGCAGCGCAGAGCCTCGCTCTCCCATCCCATCCATGCGAGGGTCGTCGGCGAGGCCGGCACGGCGACCTCCTCGCATCCAACTTGCCTCGCTCCCGGCACTTTTGCTCGCTCGCCCGCCTCGGCATCCCCGACGACTCGTACCTAGCAGTTAGGTGGCGGCGGCGCAGCGCAGCCAGCCTCGCCTTAGGTACCGTGCCTATCTACCTACCCTACCACACTACGCTGGTCCCACACGCTCCACTCCGCTTCGACACAGCCTTGCCCAGCCCTACGTACTTACGTGCCAATGCCAATGCCAATGCCATTGCCACGGCCCTCGGTATAATGGGTGCCGTGCCGTATGTACAGTACCTAGGGCAGGGCGTAGGTATGTAGGTTCTTGCCTTGATAAGCAATGCGCGGGCCTGCTCCTCCTCCCTCCCTGCTGTTAGATACGCCACCTTGCTTGGACAGGTACCTACATGCCCTAGTCTAGGTACTTGGGTACGTACGGACGGATTACCTACGCGCCTACCTAGAAGTACTCGTACCTACCAGCAGCGTACGTACGCGAGGCCAAGAAACATCACCCAATCCACCGCCACGCCTTGATTGGCGAGCCCCCAACGCAAGGGAAGGGGAGGCATAGGGGGGAGATATCTCGGACGATTGCTCGTCTACATAGATATTAAAGTAGCTACGCAAAGTACTCTAGGTGGAGAGGTGGTTACAATATTGTATGTACAAGTCATTCCTTCAGCAAGACAAGACAAGGCAAGACAAGACATGTCAAAGCAATGGCGCCATCATTCAGCATCGGCATCGGCATCGGCATCGGCATCGTGTCGCGCAGCGCGTCGCGGCATCGCTGGGCCGGTGGCCTCCGGCTCGCCGCCTCACTTGCGCAGCGAGCGAGCGAGCACAGGCACAGACAGGGCGCGGGCGAGGCGCGCCTCACTGTATGAGTAGGTACTCTAGATACGGAGTCGTGCGACTCGTCAATCGTCGCCGTCACCTTCCGTCGGGCAATGGCAAATGGCAATCATGTCGTCGCGAGTCGCAGGCCCCAGCAGGCCGGACGTGTCGCCACACCTTAACCGCGGCCGTGCCGTGACGTCAGTCGCTGGGTGGACGAGCGCACGTGTGGACGGATGCGTGCGGATGGACGGGCTGTGGCTGTTGCCCTGCTGGACTTGGACTTGGACTTGCGGCAGCACAGGCAGCGCGTTTGATCGGCGCGCTGGCGCTGCTGGGCGCTGGGGCCGTTTTGGGCGTGCGGACTGCGGATCGCCTGGTCGTTCATTCATTTGTTTCGGAGACTAGGGCGGGCGGTGCTGCGTGCTGCGTGCTACCTGTTGTGGCGTGCTGGGGGGGGGGCGGGTTGGGTGTGGAGCGCGAGTTGGGTGTTGGGAAGCTGGAAGGTACCTATGAGTGGTTGTGATGATGTTGTTGTTGTTGTTGCTGGTTGGTGATGAAGATGGGGGCGTGCTGAGGTGGGCACGATCTGTGACTGATATTGTACAATACCGTACCTACCTACTGAGGGACACTGCCCGCGGACGGAGACGGCTACGACGCACGAGTAAGTACCTAGGCTGGCTGTAGGGGGAGGGCGCAAAGTGGGTACGTGGTATGGGCCTAGTAGGGGTAGCAAGCACAGCAGGGAGAGTCGCGAGGAGGGGGAGGAGACGCCCACAGGGGGCGCGAGCGAAGAAGGCCAACTTGGCGTGTGCGGTTTGATGAGCGCAGACGGGCGAGATACGGAGGCTCCCCGAAGACCCTGAGCTGCGCTTGCGAGAAGGATGGAGCAACGATGGGCGGCACGTCACTTGGACGCTGCAAAATGTCATGTCATGTCACCGCGCAGCCATGCCTATCCCGTCCCATCCCCTTCCATCACCACCATGGCCTCCGAGGCTCCCTGATCCGTAGGTCCTGTTACGCACCTTCAGCTCCGCCCCCTTCGCCGTGTCTCACTCTTTGCGAGCAAGCTCCACTACCGCCCGCCCGTCCTTCTTCCCATAGGTAGGTACGTAGGTACGTAGGTACGTAGGTACTTCGATCCACGCACTCCCCTTTCGCAGCCACTGCCAGCCGCCCCGCCCGCCCAGCGCTCGCGTGCGTACTATAGCATGGAGCGCGGCGATCGCGACGGCTGCTCCCGGCGCGCGCATCCTCATCTTGCGTGCTGCACCCTGCGTTGAGGCGAGCTCACCTACCACATACGTAGTAGAGACGACGGGGAGCGAGCACGGCGGGACGGTGGGGGTGACGTTTGAGGCGCGCGGTGGGTGGGGCGTGGCTGTGCTGTGCTGGGCGAGGGGAGAGAGGCGAGTGCGGTGGCGGTGGCGATGGGATTGGGAGAGAAAGACGAGGAGAGGGAGGGGATGAGTTGATGGCGTTGGTGGGTGCTGAATAGCTGTGTCAGGGCGTTTGTAGGCGTGTTTGATCGGCTTGCTCTGTGCTGCGACAGTGAGTGCTGGGTCGGTGCACGGCGAGGTGGTCGGGCCGGCCTATCCACTTCATCATCTACAATATTGTATCCTGTCGGTGCCAGTGCCACTATGGATTCGCGCTCGTGGTGGTGGCCATGTGGTTAGGCGCCTGCGCATCTCCATCACCCTTTGCCACTTCGGCTGTCCTCGGCGGTTGGAGTGGTGAAACGCGCTTGCAGGCGATCCGAGAGCGTCATTGAGGGCAAATGACGAACGATGATGATAATGATAATGCTGCCGCCATCCGTCTCGCTGATGATGATGCCCAACCCCGTCTTGAGTAGATTGTTCCGAGTGCTTCTTGCACCCCGGATGCTTGCTTTCCTGCCGTCATAACGCCCTTGCTCTTTTTTTCTTCTTCGCGCCTGCTCATTCGCATGTGATTCTGCCGCCCTACGGAGTACCTGAAGCTGCCCGATATCGATCCTCATTGTCTTACTGGACGACGGATTCGCCGTATGGATGCCGAGCAATCTTGCAATAACCCACTTGCAATCTCTGCCTCGAGCGGTTTTGCCTCACTGCTGGGGACCGTGTATCCCACTCTTGCGCGCTCCCTGTCCGTCGCTGCCCACGGCCCCTTGGCTCACTTTACGAGTATGAGCGGTACCTGGGCGATGACATCGTGTGGGAGGTGTTCCGGGGAGGAGCCGAGTGAGGTCTTACTAAGGCGAACGTTGCTGTACGGGGTGGGAGAGAAATTCCTCTGGTTCCGAAGGTAGGTAGGTAGAGTTCGATGTTTCCTAAATGGAGTGTGAATGCTTTTTGCGGTCCGCATAGTAGGCGTTGCTAGTAGGATTCTATGATGCTTCTTGCGTGTCTCGACTACTCCATGGTGCTGGCTTTTTTTTTTTTTTTTTTTTTTTTTTTTTTTTTTTTTTTTTCAAAGAACCTGATAAGAAATCAATTTTTTCTGATAAATGCGTTGTAAGAATCCTGCGGGTAAGGTGATTATTGACGTGCTGCCACACTGCCAAAGGTATAGGTAGCTGTAGCCATGGCAAAGTAGTAGGCCTAGAATTTACCGTACGCACGTCCCTTTGCTTCGATAGCCAGCCTTTTACAGTGACCAAGTACCTACCTACAGTGAGAACAGGCGAAACGGCAGAGTCATACACTTTCATAGCTATATTAGCAAAGGCCACATATAGCTCGCGAGAATCTACAGATACAGTATTCATGCCGTCTGGGGTATCGAGATAAGGTAGAAGATAGCAGTGTGGACTATGACGGTGTGGAAGGCAGTGGTCAACTTTTTTTTGGCGGAGCCGAAGATAGCACGATATCTAAGATCGACACCTAGGGCCCGAGTCGGGATGGCTTAAGTCGTGGCCGAGAGGGTTGTGTGCGTGCAGAGGTTTCAAAGAAGCGTGTGGACCGAGTGCAGTTGGATTGATTCGTCCAGATGCGCTTTGATTCCCCGCAGACGCATGTACCTACTCCTGTGCTTTTGGCTTCGGCCAGGACTTTAACACGCGGGCTTTGGTCCCTGCGCGGCCTGGACCTGCCTGAGAACTACATACTAACATATACATAACAATACATGCATGTGGGTTGGCTCGTAGAAGCAGCAGAAGCAACAGTAGTAAACTGGAATGCAGTAGTAAGCAGCAAAAAGCAGAAGAATAATGCGCCGTTTGGATGCTGTTGTGCCGCGGGTCGTCAACAGCAAGCCACTCGGCGGACGGCCCGTGCACTGCAGCGTCTCCCACTTCAAGCATTTTGCCTCATCATCCGCAACCCAAGCTCCTCCACTATACTAACTTCCCCCGCAGCGCCCCCCGATCAACTCCCTCCGAGCAACAGCCTCTGCCTAGGGCTCCTGCTGCAACCATGGAGGGCGCTTTCACCCACCTGGGCAACCACTTAATCTCCGACTCCGCCTCGACCATCAACGCCGGTGACGATGAAAGCATCCTGGACGGAGACCTCGGTCGCAGCAACCTGAACGGCCGCCGCCGCAGACTCGATGACGACGAAGATGGCGAAGCATACGACGATGATGATCTGGAGAGCATGGCCAGCATGGCCGTCGGCAAGCAAGGACAAAAGGCCGAGGAGGAGGTTGAGCTGCCGCCGCACGCCTGCGCGTAAGCTTGCCATGTCCTGAGCCGTCTCTGCGCGCATGTGCTAACAAGTCCAGTTACTGCGGTATCCACAATGCCAGTTCCGTAGTCAAGTGTCTCTCCTGCAGCAAATGGTTCTGCTCCGCCCGTGGCAATACCTCGTCTTCGCACATCATCAACCACTTGGTCCGCGCTCGCCACAAGGAAGTCCAGCTGCATCCCGCTTCATCGCTCGGCGATACCGTTCTCGAATGCTACAACTGCGGCACCAAGAATGTCTTCCTGCTCGGATTCATCCCGGCCAAGTCGGATACCGTTGTTGTCTTGCTCTGTCGCCAGCCTTGCGCCGCCATGCCTTCCTCCAAGGATATGAACTGGGATACTTCGCGCTGGCAGCCATTGATTGAGGATCGCTCGTTCCTGCCTTGGCTCGTGTCGCAACCTTCTGACCAGGAGCAGCTCCGCGCTCGCCACCTCAGCCCGCAGATGATTGCCAAGCTCGAAGAGATGTGGAAGGATAACAGCAATGCTACCATTGCCGACTTGGAGAAGGGTGTCGGTGTCGACGACGAGCCTGCCCCGGTTCTGCTTCGCTACGACGATGCGTACCAGTACCAGAATGTCTTCGGTCCGCTGGTTAAGATTGAGGCCGATTATGACCGCAAGCTCAAGGAATCGCAGTCGCAGGATGGACTTATCGTGCGCTGGGATTTTGGTCTGAACAACAAGCACCTTGCCAGCTTCGTCCTTCCTAAACTCGAACTGGGAGACGTGAAGCTGGCTGTTGGAGATGAAATGCGCCTGCGCTACACCGGCGAGCTCAGGCCACACTGGGAAGGTGTCGGATACGTCATCAAGATTCCCAACAACCAGTCTGACGAGGTCACCATTGAGTTGCGCACCAAGGGCGACCATAAGTCTGTGCCTACCGAGTGCACCCACAACTTCACTGCCGACTACGTCTGGAAGGCTACCTCTTTCGACCGCATGCAGCATGCTATGAAGACTTTCGCCATAGACGAGATGAGTGTTTCCGGTTACATTTTCCACCGTCTTTTAGGTCACGAAGTTGCTGCCGCGCCCATGAAGACTCAACTTCCCCGCAAGTTCAGCGTCCCTGGCCTGCCGGAGCTCAACGGCTCCCAAATCAACGCCGTCAAGAGCGTTCTGCAGAAGCCTCTCAGCTTGATCCAGGGTCCTCCCGGTACTGGTAAGACGGTCACTTCTGCCACCATTATCTACCACCTGGCCAAGATCAACGGCGGTCAGGTGCTGGTTTGCGCTCCCTCCAACGTTGCTGTCGATCAGCTTTGCGAGCGTATCCACCTTACCGGCCTGAAGACTGTTCGTGTCACGGCCAAGTCTAGGGAGGATGTTGAGTCTCCGGTTGGCTTCTTGTCTCTTCACGAGCAAGTTCGCATGAACGATACCAATGTCGAGCTGAACAAGCTGAACCAGCTCAAGAGCGAACTCGGTGAACTGTCCAGCCAAGACGAGAAGAAGTTCAAGCAGCTCACTCGCGCTGCGGAGCGCGAGATCTTGACAAACGCCGACGTCATCTGCTGTACCTGCGTTGGTGCTGGTGACCCGCGTCTTGCCAAGTTCAAGTTCCGCACTGTTCTCATTGACGAGTCCACCCAGTCTGCCGAGCCAGAGTGCATGATTCCTCTCGTTTTGGGCTGCAAGCAGGTTGTTCTCGTCGGTGACCACCAGCAGCTGGGTCCTGTCATTATGAACAAGAAGGCTGCCAAGGCTGGTCTCAACCAGTCTCTGTTCGAGCGTCTCGTCATCTTAGGCTGTGCTCCCATCCGTCTGCAGGTCCAGTACCGTATGCACCCGTGCTTGTCGGAATTCCCCTCGAACATGTTCTATGAGGGATCTCTCCAGAACGGTGTCACGCGGGAGTCGCGTCTTCGTCGCGAAATCGACTTCCCCTGGCCGGTCTCGGATTCGCCAATGATGTTCTGGTCCAACCTTGGCAACGAGGAAATCTCCGCCTCTGGTACCTCTTACCTTAACCGCACGGAAGCCTCCAACGTCGAGAAGATTGTCACCCGCTTCTTCAAGGCTGGTGTCAAGCCCCAGGACATTGGTATCATTACGCCCTACGAAGGACAGCGCAGCTACGTTGTCAGTTCTATGCAGGCCAACGGCACCTTCAAGAAGGAGAACTACAAGGAAATCGAAGTTGCTTCCGTCGACGCTTTCCAAGGTCGTGAGAAGGATTACATTGTCCTATCTTGCGTTCGTTCCAACGATCATCAGGGTATCGGTTTCCTTTCGGACCCGCGCCGTCTCAACGTCGCTCTTACTCGTGCCAAGTACGGTCTCGTCATCTTGGGTAACCCTAAGGTGCTGTCTAAGCACCCGCTGTGGCACTACCTTCTCCTGCACTTCAAGGAGCGCAACTGCCTCGTCGAGGGCCCTCTCTCCAACTTGCAGGTCTCTCTACTTCAGTTCTCCCGCCCCAAGACCTCTTACCGCGGCCCCCAGCGCTACCAGATGGCGTTCCAGCATGCCTCGAACATGACCTCGGGCGCCAGCCGTGTGGGCATGAACGGCAAGCCCCGCCAGCCTCACGAGTACAACGACAATGGTTCCATTGTCGGCTATATTCCGGACGACGTCAGCTCTGTCCACAGCTCCGCGCTTGGTGGCGTTGGTGTCAACTCCAACTATCCGCCCATGTTCCAGGGCTTCACCGAGGCCTGGCCTTCTCTTCCGGGTGCACCTCGCGGACCGGTTGGCGGCAAGCCCAACGGCAAGCACCCAGGCGTCGCGGGCAGTGTTGCCGGCGAGAGCGTCGCCGCATCCGAACTCACCGATACCAACGGCAGCACCGTCGACGGCAAGGGCGGCGTAGCGCAAGGAGGTGTTTCCCTGGCCGGACTCAGCCTCAACGACCTCAGCAAGCCGACCTCGCTGTCCCAGTCCGATCGTCTCAAGCGCTACGTCGAGTCCAGCGGCCAGCCCGGCCCAGTTGGCTACGGCCGCGGCGCCCCTGTCCGCGGCGGCTACGGTGTACCGACCGAAGATGACGACGCGCGCAGCGTCAGCACGGCATTCGCGAGCCAGATCGGCCTGGGCAACTACGATTGATGGCGGAAAGGGTTAATTTTCTAAATTCGCACCGAAACGGGGTTCCTTTGAGGCGGCGTGTGAGTGAGTGAATGGAAAAAGCTGAACCGCGCGTTACAGCAAATGAAGCAAAGCGAAGCAAAAAGCGAAAAGAGCATCCTTTCCATTAGCAAAAGAGGGGCAGCGCAGCGCAGGACAGGGGGTGGGGAGCCTATGCTAGCCAACCTACCTTACCTACCTACCTACCTGTCTGTCTGGTCCTGGGGCATGGCGGTGCGGATTGTAGAAACCTCTGCGACTCGACGATGGCGGATGGCGGATGGCGGCGGAGCGGGGTAGTGCTGTAGTGGACCGGTCGGATGGGCCGAGTCTTCTGGCTTCTTCTGGCTGCCGCTGTCGTTGCCACTGCCGCCACTGCTGGCCACAGTATTAGATGGGGTGGGATGGGCGAGAAAGCGCGCACGGCGCGCGTCGGGGATCGATGGGTTGATGGATAGGGGATGCTTGTGTGCGTGTGCGTGTGTGTGTGTAGGAGAGAAATCACGATTGAGGCTGGGGTGGATGGATGGATTGATTCGGGGAAGAGGGAGGGATGACTGGTTGCGAGGATAAAGACGCGAAGGCTGCTGGCTACGGTTGGGCCTGGCTTGGCTGGCTTGGCTGGCTATGTATATACATAGCTACTGTACACGTAAGATCCTAGTCCCGCGAACAGAAAGCCAGACGGGGCCGTTGGGTGTCATATGTACATATGGCATGCAGGTCTCACAGCATAGTCCATCGCTTTCACGCCCTCCTCCCATGCAACTTTGCAGTCAATCAAGTGTCTTTTTAGTGTCATTTTTCTACCTCTGCAAAAAATCAGAGCTGCAGCTACATTTCTACGTCTGGCAAAAAAAAAGAAGCGCATCGTCACTCATACCGCAGGCCAGCTTATTTCGACTTGCCCGTCGGGATCTGGAACAAGACGGCGGGCTGACCATGCTGGAAAGCCTTGTCGACCCTAAAGAAGCCGCGGCGATCAAACTGGATGACGTCGTCGACCTTGAGCTTGGCGACGTTCTGGTCGGCGAGAGCCTGGGTGCGGATCTCGGTTTTGGGGTTGAGGAAGTCCTCGTAGTTGTCGTCCTCGTCGAGCTTGTCCTTAGTGATGAGGAAGTCGAAGTCGACGAGCTCGACGGGGACAAGGTCCTGCGCCGTGCTGAGCCAGGTGAGCTTCTTGGACGTCTTCTTGAAGTCGCCCTGCAGGTGCAGCTCCAGCTCCACGCTGGTCACCGGCTTGTCTTGCGTGTCTTTCAGCAGGTGCACCGGGTTGATTGAGTGGTTGACCTTGCGCACGATCGCGTTGCCCCAGTTCATGAGCGTGATTTCCTCGTCTTGCACGAAGCCTTGCGCGTCGGCTTGCTCGAGCAGAATCTCCGCGCTGTACGTCACCTTCTTCATGCCGACGTCGGCGTTCTTGGCGTGCAGCGGCTTCTCCTCCGTGTAAGGGCCCGGGTGGGCAAAGCCGACAATCGTGACAGGGACCTTGTTGTCGGACGCGAGTGCCGTGTAGCGGCCGGCAATGGGGTCGATGTACTTTTTGTTCGTGGCCCAGAACGTGGTCCAGTCCAGGTTGACAATGTTCTTGCTGGGGCCCTGCTTCAGGATGAACTCGCGCAGCGCGGGGATCGTCATGCCGCGCCTGCGGATGCCGCGGACGGTCGGCATGCGCGGGTCGTCCCAGCCCCACACGAAGCCCGTGTCGACGAACTTGGTCAGCTTGCGCTTTGACAGCAGCGTCTTGATGAAGTTCATGCGCGCAAAGTCCCAGTTGTACACGTTGCGGAGCTGGAGCGCCTTGATGAACCACTGGTACTGCGCGTCGCGGTCCTTGTACTCGGTGGTACGCAGAGCGTGCGTGACGCCCTCGAGCGAGTCGACAATGGGGCAGCAGAAGTCGTACGTGGGGTAGATCTTCCAGGTGGCGCCGGTGCGGTGGTGCGACTCGGGGTTGCAGCGGTACACGACGGGGTCACGGAGGGCCTTGTTGGGGTCGTCAACGGACATCTTGGCCCGGATGCACCACTTGACGCCCTCCTCGGTGCCCTTCTTCATCTCCTCGAAGCGAGCCAAGTTGTCCTCCACGGAGCTGTCGCGCCTTCCGCTGGCAATGCCGTCCATACGCTCCGCGCGCATTTGCTCCTGGGCAGTGTCGTCGGCATAAGCGTTACCATCCTTGATCAGCTTAATGCAGTAGTCGAAGAGCTCCTGGAAGTAGTCGCTAGTGTAGCTGGTCTTGTCCGGGGTGATGCCCATAAGAGCAAGATCCTCGACGATGGCATCCTGGAACTCCTGCTTCTCCTTGGAGGGGTTGGTGTCGTCGAAACGGAGGAGAAGAGTGCCCTTGTACTTCTCGTGCGCAAAGTAGTCGTTCAGCAAGGCGGCCTTGGCGTGACCGATGTGAAGGTAGCCTGAGGGCTCGGGGGGGAAACGGGTCACGACGCCGTGCTCAGTATCCTGCAGGCCAATGTTGTAGTTGGCCGCATCGCTCTTCTCGTTCTTTTCCTCGGCCGCGCCACTTTTCTTCGCGGGGCGCTCGGGTAGCTTCGTCTGCTGCGGGTATGCTTCCTCGATGTAGCGGAACCAACGGGACAGGTTCACCATCAAACTCTGCTTGATGTAGGCATGGGCGACGCGGTTGTTCCTCAGAGTCGTCCAGACGGTCGTGTCGGCGTCGGTCAGGCTGTAGCCGACAATGTGCGAGCGAAGGGTAAGGTGCGCGTCGAGCTCGGCGAGCTGGCCCTCAATGGCCTTGAGGTTGAGGGGAGCGAGCTTGGTGGCCTTCTCCTGCCACTCCTTGATCTGAGCCTCCATTTTTGCAAAGTGTGGTTGGTGATTGCGGGCACGGCGGGGTTGCAAGTGGTGCGTGAGCAAACTTGAGATGCGACGCGGGGCCGAGCGTGCGACGTCACGTGCCCAGCGGGGATGTCGTAGGTAACGCCATCATCGAATGCTAGTTACCATCCACGATCACAACCACAATCGCCATCTTCTTCGGGCTCTTCTGTTGATGCTGCTGCTGTGCTTGGACTTATGGTGCTGGTATGGGCAGACGTGTGATGGGGTTCCGGGTAGGAAAAGTGTGTAAGTTTTTATGGATATTTGAGTGTAGGTGCGTGATGCTGCTGCTGTACGGGGTGACTTTTTATCACCGGACTGTGGCTAAGTCCCTGCTTCTTGCCTGGCGTTGCTTTACAGGATAAAGGCTGGCTAATAACCGGTGGGTGCCTCCGATTACGCCTAGAGTAAGCCAACATTTTCTTTTGAGCTTCTTCCAAGTCGAAATGATTTTCGGACAACAAGGCTTTAGTTGCATGCACAGCCTTACTTGAACTCGGAATTGATGATTTCTACGTGGAGCTTTGTCGTTGGGCGCCACATAATGACGGGCTGACATTGGTGTAGGTGGTTTTAGGTGCCACAAAGTGGGATGTTCCAACTTAGCCTTGGCTTAATATCGTGATGCATGAGGCTGGCGTTAGTGCAAGCACCTGTTTTATAATCCAAGCCTGCCCTTGGAGTCTGCTGACAGTAATCGCTTCCTGATTCTCTCCAAGACTAAACTCACTGTTCGGTCACGTTGTACCCTTCGCCTGCCTCTATGTTTAGAATGTGAAATTTCGCATTCAACACTGTTGCGAGCTTAATACAATAAGTGGTATCAGCACGATGGTCAACATGGTACCGGTGGCTAGAAAATCCACTCCACAGCCACTAAAGGTGCTAAATCCATTGGTTATCCGCAAAGTCAAGAACGAACCTGCATTACCTTCTCCGGAATGGTCCATCGCCGGAACGCAATCTGTTTCAGACAAAGAGGAGAATGGGAAGGTTGGTCAAAAGGGAAAGGGAGTTGAATACGAATTCTACGAGGAATGCGAAAGTTATGAAAAAGGCGAAAAATACGAGGACGATGAAGAAGACACCGCAGAAAAACAAGACGACACAGAAGAAGAAGAAGAAGAAAATGAAAAAGAAAAAGAAAAGGAGAAGGAGAAGGAGGAAGAGATGAAGAAAATGGACCTACCTACCTTTTTAAGGTCCTTGGAAGAAAGAACTTTTGTGGATGCTCCTACCGCCACTGGATTAACAACATTGCGCTACGAGTATGAACCACTTTCGGACAGCAAAGAAGCGTTCCGCCTCTTGAGACTTCTCCCTGGCCCACGGACAGACCCAATCCAATGCGATCTATGCATCGAGCAAATCGAAGGTTCTCCCTCATACGAGGCCATATCGTACACTTGGGGCGATCCAAATGATACGGCTGAAGTCCTATGCAATGGACGGCTTCTAAAGGTCACCAAGAGTTTACTCGGTGCCCTGCAAAGATTCCGGCACCAGGAAGCCCCGCGAACGGTTTGGGCTGATGCCGTTTGTATCGACCAAGGAAATCTGCTTGAACGTGGGCATCAAGTATCCATCATGGGTAGAATCTACAGTAGGGCGACAAAAGTCTTGATATGGCTAGGGAAGCCAGCGGATATGGAGGGACAAATCATCGCTGATCTTGTAAATTCTTTCACATTGGAAGTTAAGACATCCGCGATATCTTCCACATCTAAATCGAAAACCTTTTTCACATCAAATTCAGAAGCATCAGAAACCGTAGAAACGCCCGAAGTTCACAAAAAACTTGTGAAATTTCTCGAAACCGTACCTCCGCTGGGGTGGAACAACCTAAAAGCCATCCTGAAAAATTCATGGTTTTCGCGAATATGGATTTTACAAGAAGTGGGCCTAGCAAGAGATGCGTCACTATTTTGCGGGAGTGCTGTAATATCGTGGAGCGGTTTCTGTCAGCTTTGTGAGGCTGTGTTTCAAAACAGCTTTACTATTAATCGATTGATAGGCAGGCCGATAGTTGCCCCTTATATTATAAGGAACCTCGGATTCAAGGTTGACCCTGGCCCAAAAATTCTAAGTATCCTCTTAAAGGGGTGGATGTTCAACGCTTCTGACCCAAAGGACAAGGTCTTCGCACTCCTATCCCATCCTTCTTTTGAGAGAGGACGACAGGTACTCGGGCTGGATTCTTTTATACCAATTGATTATGAATCGTCTCATTACGAGACATACTTCATGCTGGCTCGACAGCTATTGAATATGGACAAAGATTTAACAATTTTAAACTTTGTCACCCATACGGAAGAAACGATGTCTAATACTGAAGCCGTTATCTCTTGGGTTCCTCGGTGGGATGTAGACCGGTATGGCATGATTTTGGGCGTGAAATGTTACGCTGCTGGCGACACTACGCTGGATTTCTCTTTGAGCGGACGCAGTCTGAAGACAAAGGGAATACTAATTGATGCCTTGGATTGGGTTTCGGATCTCTTTTGGACACGGCAAGTACCACAATTGACAACAGCATGGGGAGAATTTTTAAATAGTTGCTCAGGCTCCCGGTTTGTCAGCATTATACGGTTGTTCCAAACCTTTTGCGAAGCTATCGATGGAGGAATCGTTTCAACCAAATGGCCCTGGCCCAAAACTACTACAAAAACAGTTATGATGAACCTGTTGCTCTATCTCCAATATATAGGAGGGACTGGACCATATCTGGACGAAGAAATACATGATTTACGGTCCGACGGTGACCTTGAAAGGTTTCAACTACTCTCGAGATCATGTTTGGGGCGTCGTTTTTTCATCACCAAACAAGGGTACTGTGGCATAGGCCCGGAAGTCATGGAGCCCGGCGACAAGGTTTGTGTCTTTTTCGGCTATAGAGCTCCTGTTATCCTGAAGCCACACCCCACAGTCGATGAGACATACCGCTTTTGTGGTAACTGTTACATTCCTGAACTCAAAGATGGACAAGCGATTGCTATGTGGAAGAATGGGGATATTGAGGAGCAGAATTTCAAGTTACTCTGAATTTTTGTTTGGTAGTAAGTACCAGACTCCAGGACAGGATGGGTCTTTTCCTAACAGTATGGACACAGGCTTCAGAATGGATACTCGAGAAGAATCAGCACATTATACGAACTCCTTCTTTCTCGTTCTTTTCATTTATTCCGATTCTGAGCTTATCTGTTCTGTTATTCGAATTTCTAATTCTATACGATATAAGGCTCGCTAATTTTCTTTTTACTCTTTAATTGTTGATAAACTATTTAAAGTTATTATGAATTGTCCCGAACTGCAACAACATGTATATCAACACTCCAACATTATGCTTTCACCCTAAGCAAAAACAGCCGAGCTCGAAAAATGACAGTGAGTACAACTGTCACGTACAAGCTTTGAAGATCCCTATAATATACTTCACCACGGTCCAACTATTATAACTTAACAGAAAGTAAAGACAGAGACGTTAAGTTTCGAGAGCATATAAAAGAAAAGACCAAACAAGAAATCGTACCTGCAAAAAGCCAAACACGGCTAAGTATACTTGCTGCCTCCAACTAAGACAAACCAGTCGCCCAGTCCGGAAACCCATTATCGATAAAAGAAGAGGCGTTGCACTCAGCAACTGCACATTATTGCAGATTGATCCGCATCGTGGCATCCTGGCCATATATACTGATACCTTCAGCGCTAGTCTATATATAGTCCCTATAATTCATTTCTTTCCAGTCATTGCGATCTAAAACGACGCCGAAAAATACAACAAGATAAGTCGAAGTCTTGGAAGCTTAAGATGACCACGCAGCCAACCTACAACCTAAGAGGAAGCAAAGACCCTCCCCGCTCACACCCCCGTCCATACATGCGTCCCTACCAAGCAAGCAACCAACCAACCAACCAACCCCTCCGCTCGCCCCACCTTCCCCACTCCAACCCAACCCCGCACTCCCAGCTACTGATCAACAAACAAACAAGCAAGCAACCCGACGCGAGCGGCGAGCGGCAAGCGGCGAGCCTCTCCCGCAGCAGCAAGGGCAGTAGCTGCAGCAGCTTGACTGTATGTATGGCGTATGTACAATGACCTCACTCCACGCCCACGCCTCGCGCTCCTCACTTCGCACTGCGTGCTTCGCACCCCTCACTCCCCACCACCACCACCACCACCACTGCCGCCGCCGCCGCCTCCGCCAATGGGCTACTGCTGCTGCCACGTTACCTGCCTGTAGTGCGAGCACCACACCACACCACACTACATGCTTCACCTGACTACAGCACACTACACCTGACTACGCACTCACACACCCACCCAGCCGATCACGCACGCACGCACGCACGCACGCACGCACGAAGCAAAACGCCACGCAGCCAGCCCACCGGGAGCGTCAGTCAGAGTCAAGAAACCCGAGCGAGTGGCGCGAAATACTACGTACGTGTGTAGTGCATAACTGGCTCGGAGCATTAGTTGATTACAGTAGGTAACTATGTAGTAGCTAGGTAGTAAGTAGGCAGTAGGCAGTAAAGTATGACTGACCGACCCCGCTCGCCCTCCTCCTCACTTCGCGTCACCTCCTCCACCTCGTCCTCGCAGCAGAAGCAGCAGCAGAAGCAGCAGCAGAAGCAGCACGCGTCCCCCGCACTGACCCACCTCTTTCCTTCTCTGTCTCTCTCTCAAGCAACCCCCTCATCCTCCACCCCACCCCGACCCCCACCTACAAAGCCGGCGCATTCGGATCTTCTAAGCACTGATCTACACGCATAAGCTGCTTCCCCGTCGCCTTGGCAATCTGAATAAACTGCCTCAAATAGCCCACGGTGCTCGGATACAAATAATGCATAACAACCAAATTGCCGCCCTTATCGACATCGCGCTGGAAAGCATCGAGCTGCTTCTCGGGGGTGCTTGTCTCCGCCCAGAGCCAGTCCTCGACATCAACGCTCCAGTTGATGATATAGGGCGAGGACGTCTGGTCCGCCGTCGCGACCGCAAGGCGCTGGCGCATGCGCGCGCCCTCGGTCCCGAACGGCGGCCGGAAGTACGGCGTATGGAAGCCGCCGAGCGTCTGCTCGACGGCCGCAATGTCGTTCTCGTACTCCCAGTCGATGGCTGCGTAGTCCGGCAGGCCCTCCATCTTTGGGTGCGTGTAGCTGTGCAGCGCGATCTGGTGCCCTGCCGCTTTCATCTCGTTGTACACGTTTGACAGGTTCGTGCTGGCGTCTAGCAGTGGCGCGCCCACCGTGAAGAACGTCACTTTGATGTCCTCTTCGCGGATGATCTGCAGCACCTCCTGCGCGAGCGTCGGGTCGCCGTCGTCGATCGCAAAGGCGAAGCTGTTGGGCCGCTTGCACGCGAATATCAGGTTCCCGGACTCGAGCTTGTTCGGGATCGTGAAGCCTGCGGGCACCGACTTGACGATCTCGATCTTGCTGAGCGTCACCGGGTCGGCTTTGTAGAAGCCCTTGAGCGCGACGCCCACAACCCGGCTGCGCTCGATCTTGAAGTGGTTCATCGGGATGTAGATGTCCGAGCCTGAGGCGTAGCGCGCCGCTTCAACCGAGTCCCACGTCTCGGGGTAGGGCGCGATATTCTCGTTGCACTGCGAGTTGTGCTGCTGCAGCGCGACGCTGAAGGCGTTGGAGCCGCTGTAGGCAATGTGCAGGTAGTCGCCGTCGTAGCTGCTCAGGTCCCTGCACGTGGCCGTGACCTGCGTGTAGTAGGCGTAGTCGGCATCGTTGGAAGTGATGGTGAGCGAGTTGCCCCCGTAGTTCAGAGTCATGCCCTCATCCGCACCATGCCAGAAGCCGAGCGCATTGCTTTCCGAGTTGGCAAACTGGTCGATGACGATCGCAGCGGCCGTTCCAGAAGGCGCCGCCACGGTCTCACTGATACCCGTAGGGACGGCAGTGTTCGTCGGTGTGTACTCGCTGACCGTGTTGCCGCAGTAGAATGCCAATGGACCAAAAGTGACGGCGTTGTTAAGCCCAGCGAACAGGATGGTAGTAAGTTTGCTGGTGTCGAGACCAGAGAACTTGGAAAAGGGGATGCTGTACAGCTTCTCGCTGCCATCAAAAGTCCAGCCAAGGTCAGAGCTAGACACAGTGATGGCGGCAGTGGCCTCCCCACCGCACTCCGAAGCGGAGTCGAGCTCGACAGAAAGTGTAGTGCCACTGGGCGCCTTGATGCGGAGGGAGAGACCACCGTAAACGTCCCTAGCATTGAGGCAGCCGACCTGGCTGTAGAAGTAAGAGCTGTCGTCCTTGGGGGTCAGCGTGAGCCGGTTGGTGGTAGGCGAGACAACAACCGAGTTCATGGTAGCGTCATCCGAACTTGGGTTGAGCATCGCGTTGTAGTAAAGGAATGTGAGACGGGATTGAGAAACCCAGTCATCGACGAGGAGGTTCTGGCATGACCCGGTAGGAACCGTGGAGCGGCTGGTAGTCCTCATAGAAGTCTGGGACGTAGTCGGGGGGTTTCCGCCGCCGGAAGACGAACATCCGAACTGGATGTTGCTCAACTCATAGGTGGCCGAGGTGCTCGAAAAGTCACTCCAGAGGAACGCTGTCACCGCGTCCGCATTGGCACCAGCAAACGAGCTCAGAGGGATCGTGATCGTCTGGGTCTGGCCCGTGAGGCCAGTAACCTCATGGTAGTAGCTGGTGTAGGAGCTAGCAGAGCATGAAGCTTGAGTCTGGATCTCAAGCGTGAAAGAGCCGCCAGCAGGGCCCTTGGTAGAGAAAGAAATAGAATCATAGCCGTTTGAAGAAGCGGCCTGGCAAGAAAAGGTTTCGTAGAAGTACGAGTCGGAACTAGGCGTGAAAGACAGCTTGTTGCCCGCCGCAGAGATGGACGTCATGGACCCGTCATCTACTGCCGTTAGGGGCGTTCATTCTGATAGAGGAGACAATGTCAAGGCATCGCAGGAGAGGCTTACCGCTGGTCCATGAGCCCAAGCTGTTGCTGTTGCTTGAGTATTGAGAAAAGTCGTCGATGGTGAGGGGACCGCTGCAGGCGGCCTGGGCCACGCTAGGGATCAGCGAGGCCGCAAGGCCGACGAGTGCAACGAGACGCATTATGGATTAGGAACGACAGGCAGGAAGCGAGTGACGAGAAAAAGCGAGAGTACGAGGGGCAGAGACCCTCAAAAATAAGTACCTGCTCGGCCAGGGAACAGGTGACGATTACAGGACGGAGGCAAAAAAACACGAGGGACAAGAAGTAGTAAAAGGCCGTCGGGTGATCATGCTCGTTCATCAATGTGGAGTTACGCGACATGGCTCCATGATGGCTCGCGAGGTGCTACTATTTGCAGGAGGCGCAGCGGCTTGGCGGGTGGTGACGGTTGCTTCGAGACGCATGTCACGTCCAGAGATGGTCAGGCTTCGGCCGGAGCTGCGTTTCGAGCTTACTGTCGGCCGTGCCCCTGGGGCTAGCCAAGAGAAACTGCAGCTACTCATCTACGATACGAGCTGACTGATGCGGGCAATGCGGGGTGTTTGCCATGTTCGTCGGCAGTGGAACGTGGAGGCTGCTGCACCCATTATCGTATCTCGTGTCCCCGCGAATGGCGCAAGGCAGCAATCATACCGGTTCACTCGGGCCGCATCCTGTCGTACTGTGCTTGACGGTTGTTTCCATCTTCTTGCCTGCCGCCGCTCTACTTGCTCCTTACCGAGCCGCGCTGCAGCTATCCATTTCGGGTAAGCCTGTCTGCATTGGAATCTCTGTTGAATTCCCGACGTCAATGCCACCTTCTGTTCCGTCCCCAGGCCCCCCCTATTTTTCAACTGCGCCATGATCTCATCCGTCCAACATTTACCTTCAGCTACAGCAGTACGCCACTCCGCGCAATCACTCAATTCCAAACCGAATGCAACGGCAATCGAGTAATTTAGGTAAGCTACTGCTGCAAGTCAAAGCATGGTAGCAAGATAGTCCCGCCGGAGGTTTGAAGGCCGAATCTGCGGCCGTGCTCACTCAGCACAGCTCCTTGTTCGATCTTTCTACTTACTAGGTAATCGCTGTTAGGAAAGCAAGCGTCTTGCGCCGTGCTTTGCTGGTGTGTTTTCAAGTCCCAGAACCCCTCCCATCTCAAACGCCAAGCAAATGCCTCAAATCAAGCTCGATGTTCCGCCGTCATGACCATTGTTCCTCATGTGTGCGTGCAGCCCTGACACAATAAAAGCCACCCTCAAGCCTTCATTTCCGTATCCCCGTCATCCTGGATCTGCGTCGTCGTGGTCTTTCCCGCCCCCACAAACACCTTTTCCTTTACATCCGCCGCCAACAGGCCCATGCGCTCCTCACGGGCAATCTTCTCGCTCGCTTTGGCAATCTTCTCCAGCCGCTCGTCGCTGCCCGTGTTTTGCCTCTCACTCTTCAACTTGCCCAACACCCCCATGCCGTGGTTCTGCTTGTGGTGCTCCGCATCGATTATCTTGCGCGCCACATCAGCGATCTGGTTGGTGCCGTATTCGCGGTTGGTCAGGAGCGGCGAGGACGTCAGCGTGCCGACCCAGTACTTGTTCCACAGGCTCTCGAGAATCTTGCTGTCGAGCGTGCTCTTGAAGTGAGACACCTCAAGCGAATAGTACCGACTACTATGCGCGCCAAAGTCCTCCATTTTGCCCAGCGGAATCGTCTGGAAACCGTCGCCAGTGGTCGCGCCCTCGGGCTTGTAGCCGTCCGGGTAGGTCCTGAAGGCGCCGATCTCGACCTTTCCAGCGCTGACGGTGCGGTCGGGGTCGATGACAACGGCGAGGAATGGGTCGCTGAACAGCTGCTGCGTCGCTTGCGTACCGACGTCAATTCCAGATAGCCAGCATCCGTAGCCAGGGTGACTGTGGTACCATCCAACAGCGTTCTCGAGCTGCCCAGCCTCACGCGCGCGCTGCAGATATTGCACCATGTACTCGTTGGCTTCGTCTTGTGCGTTGACTCTAGTCTCGGTGCCCTCAACCGGAAGGCGGAGCGCGTCGGTCACGACGAACGTGTCGCCGTGTATCGAGCCGAGCATTAAGCCCATGACCTCAATGGAGCCGCCGGAGCGCGCGTGCATGACCATCTTGAGTAGAGCGACGGCGCTGATGCGGACATGCTTGAAGTGGTTCGCGTCGCTCTTCCATGGCCGTGCATCGTTGATGGCCTTCTGGTCGGCGGTGGAGTAGTTGTAGAGGGCATCGCGGGTGGGGTCGACAAGCTTGATGGAGTTTTCTAACTCTGTGGGGAGGGTCAGACAAAGTTGTGGGTGTAACTAGGTAGGGAGTGACGTACCCCAGCTCTTCATTGCATTCTCCATGGTGTAAATGGCGTTGTGGGGGGGGGGTTGTTTGGAGAAGATGGTTGGATGATGACGGTACGGTGGTCGTTCGCAGGCGGAAGAGCGCCCGGAGCTTTATCGCCTTATCCTTATCGGCGGCGCCTGCCATTAGCTTCTGGGTCGTGGGTCTGCGAATCTTCGCACCAGCTCTCAGCTGCATGTGCCAGATACCGCGCTTTCCGGAAGATAGTAGACGGATGATAAACACTTTTGAAAAGACCGACCGAGACCAAGTATCCAACAAACTGGGAAAAAAGGTTCTTCAGAGGGTTTGCTTGTTTTCTGGTCACAATGGAGAGCAAAATATATAGAAAACAGCAGCAAGAGAGCAATTGATTGAATGCTCTCATCTCCGTATCATGTTTGTATTAAAGAAAGCACAAACTCGCCTTCCACACAGCAACGCCGCCCTAGCAACTGCCCATCCTGACCATGATCCCATAGTAAAACCCATAACCGGTAGCAAACAAAGCATGTACACCCGTCCCATAAAATGCGCTGCATATCCATCTCGATGCTGGTCCGATTTACCACATCACGTCTTCCCTGTCAAAACGGACAAGTTCCTTATTTGCGTCCTCGACGTCCTTCTTCGCCTTCATGCGCATGTAGAAGATTGGGCAATCTCTGGAACTGCAGATGACCTCGCAGTGAATGCTGCCCTGGCATCTCTGGCATTGGGTCCAGAGACGTGCGAACCTGACCTCTAGGTCCGCAACCTTAGACAAGGTCTTTGCGTAAAGTTCGCCAGACCTTGGCTGACAGTTTTCGCACACAGCGCCCTCCTTCTCGTGAGCGGACACCAGAGGCTTCTTACATCCCATACATGTCTGCGTGCGCTTCGCAAACTTCATGAGACCACCCATCGTCGGCGCTGCGACACTGATGCTGCGCGTGTGCTCGCCTGTCAGCAATTGAGAGGCCTTCTTTTCTCCCAAGATAGGCTCGAAGATTCTGGTCAACGGTTTCGAAAGCTGGTTGTCCAGATAGTACTTCGTGTCGATCGGCAGATTGTTCTCCAGGACGAAGATTGGGTCTTCCGATTTTTCGTAATTCTTGGAGCCCCCAGCACCCTTCACAATGACGTACGCGACACGATCACCAAGTGCCGGCGCAGAACCAGCATCGCGCTTTTTCATGCGTTCAGCAAGCTCAACATGAGCCTGCTTGGCGGCATAATCGGACTTTGAAAGGGCCTTGGTAATGACAAGATTGGACATATCGACCTTGTTCTGGAGCAGATCGGAGATGGTCTCCTTGACGAAACTGCAGTCATTGTCAGCGAAGGTCCTTCACTTCATGTATAACTTGAAACTTACTTTTGTGCTCCATTGACATCACGGTCGATCAAGAGCATGCGAAGCGAAGTCTCAATGACAGTCTGTACCAGACGACAATTGTCACGACGGACTGTTTCGATACCTTTAGTGTCCATCTTGTCCCACTTGTTGGGATTCGTCCAGAAGAGACCAGCGTAACGCTTCTTATTGATGAGGAGATAGGGGAAATAAACCTTCTCGAACTCGAGCTTGATGGGCTTTATAAACTTCGAGGAAACGTAATCCGCGGCTTCTTGACCCAACTCCATGGCCTTTGCCAAATCCGGAGGCCCGAACTTGACCATGACGGAATCCGTGTCACCGTAAATGACCTGCGCGTCGTGTGAGTAGCCGTTGGCGATGGTATACTTCTTCTCCACTTCGTCTTTGGTTTTCTCAATCATCTGACGACCGTAACTGGTTGTAGAACTTGCGATAGCCAAACAAGGAAGCTTGCCTACAGTCGCACCGGTTAGACCATAAACCGAGTTTGCGCTGACCTTCAGAGCCAGCTGACGACCGTTGAGAACAGCTTTCTTGAATGGGTCTTTTTCAACGCCAAGTTCCTTTTTGGCGCGCTTTCTCGCACCCAACAATTCCTCAAGAATTTGCGACAGCAACCCCTTTCGAACCTTAGACGTACAGAACATGTCGCCATTAGGAGTGACGATATAATCTTCATCTTTCTTCAGAGCCAGCTTTTCCACAGCATTTTTGTTCAACAATGTCGTGTAACAAAGATTGTGGGCCTGGATGATACTGGGATACAGAGATGCGAAATCAAGGGTTGCAATAGGAACGTCATAATAGCCCCGAGTAGGTTCAATGACAGTCGCACCCTCATACTGTTCATCAGAACTGTCCATGCGTAGGTTTGGGATGACCAGCTCTTGTTCCAAGGCCTTTCGGAACAGCTGACTGAGGAATTTGACTTGTTGACCTCTGGATAGCAGGAAGTTGAACGGCACTCCCGTGACACGGGCCATTTCTGTATAGTTGACCAAGCACATGAGTTTGTCCATCAACCTCTGTGGCAGATAGGCATCTTTCAAACAGTATACAGCAAGACGTCGTCTTGAGTTCGCGTCGCCGTTGAAAAGCTCAGTGATCATCGTATGATGCACGTCCTCCTTCTGCTCATTAAGGAAATGTGCACAGACAGAGTTGAGGGTATAGCTTCGCAATTGATGGTCACGTTGCACCAGCTGAAGCAGATCGAGTTGTAGTCTGCCATTGGTGTTGGTGGCTTTGGTGTCGCGGTTGCCCATCTGCTTGCTGGAGAAGTTGGTTTCCTTGGCTTGTGAAGCGACATTCTTCAGCCTCGTCCAATATGGGAAGCGTGCGCATTTGAGATGCTTTGCACGATCCAGCAAATAGGGAAAATCGAAGTTGGCAATGTTGTAACCAATGATGACATCGGGATCAACTTTTTGCACGAAGTCGGTCCAGGATTGCAGCATTTTCCCCTCGTCTTGGAACTCGTAAATCCGAGTATTAACGATCGAGCTGCAGGTATCCATGCAAAAGACGTTTCGGACGAACGGTTTGTCTTCTCCGTAACGGGTAACGACGTTTGCAATCTGAATGACAGGGTCTATGTTTGCTTCGGGGAAGATTCCTTTGCGGCCAGCACATTCGATATCAAATGAGAGGACTCGTAGTGGTGCCATCTTAGCCCACTCCCCTTCAGCAGGATGGGCAATGAGGTTTCGGTAACTGACGTAGGCCTCAATCTGGCAGTTGGAATGGCGGTCTCGCTGAGGAACCATCGTGTACTTCGTAGGAGGCACCTCGACCCACGACATGCCGGAGATCTTACAGTCGATCATGAACCGCAAAACATATTGAATGCTGTCAAAGGTCAAAATGCCTCCATCCGCGCCCTTCCACAGTCCCTTGTAGTTGGCGTTGCCCTCCTGGATGGATGTTCGGAGCCTGTTTATGTACCTTGGGTCGTTGACGGTGATCTTGAGGTAGGGGCTCTTCTGATTGCCCTGGAAGCCATATAGATTTTCCTTCAATACCATTTCTACGGAGTGGATAGCCGGCTGGTGTTGAGCAAGCTGGGTTTCGAGGTAGTGCTTGAAGCCTTGGCAGTCAGATTTCTGAAAGGATACCGGTGCGGCGACATAGAGGTAGTGTAGGAAGTCCGTGACGTGGAGGAGTACAGAGTGACCGGTCTAGAAAGCTGCGTGTCAATAAGCGTACAGCGCTGCAAAAGACAGGCAACACTTACTTCCGTCACACCGAAGAGCTTGACAGTTGTCTTGCCACCATGTAAAGTTCCCTCCTCAGCTTCGATCTGCTGGAAGCAGAGGCTATCCTGCGTGTCATCGAACTCATCCAAGCTCGGCCGCGACCATTCTTGATCCTTCTCTTTGTTGGTGTGCCTCAAGTCATCGATATCCTGCGTAAGCCTCTCGAGTGTCTCCTCGAACTGGCTTCTAGGTTGGCTCGATCCAATGACATTGTTGTCCGCGCCTTTCGGCGGGGCCTTGGTCGATCTGACGGAGTCGTCCAGCTTGCGCTTCTTCATCGATTGCGGGGATGCGGCGGCGTTGCGGCGAGTGTCTGGAGTTTCGGCCAGAGCCCGTTTCATGGAGGTCGCAGCGGGCATAATCGTTGGTTCGGTAGGGGAAGAGCGCTACATTCAGAGCGCGGTGTTGCGTGGGTGAAGGGAAAATCGCAGTGCGTGAGAGCTCGGTGTCACGAAATGTCGCGGTGACGCGCTCCAAACCGCGTCTCGCTCAAAACGCGGCAAGCGCCCGTGCCTGCTGAGCTAAGCGAGATCGCGTCGGGTCCATTGGGCAAGATCTTCGACTTCCACTCCTACTCCTACATATAACCGCATTCGCGCAACATTCTCAATCGTCAACGAATTCTGTCAAGTGATCCTGGGCTTGCACATCTGCTTTCCCAAGATCTCGGGCAGTAGTCAGCCAACCCGAATATCAAGTCTCCTAATGAGCTTACCGCATTACTTGTTCTATCTCTCACTGATAGACTTCACGGTTCAGATCCAGACTTGATCTTCTGCTAGTGCACGTCACTCCGTCATAGCGTGCGGGGAGAAGGTGTTCTGGTCGTCGAATGAAGAGATGCGCCATTAATCAAAGATGTGGAGGCCGCAAAGTTTCAATGCTCAGGCATCCCGACTTCAATCATGAGAGCCAGCATGGACGACTCACAACGCCAAGCGCAGATGCCAAGAGTTGACTGCAGAGGGATCGGTAAAGATGTACTGCACTATAGCGGACAACAAACGTCTATAGTGCTAGGTATGAGCACACCGCACGCACCAATACAACTACGCAACATCTGCATGCCAGCCTCCTTGCTTTTCCAGCAGTTTCCCATGCCGAACAACTGGAACAGCCATACGGTGTTTTGATCCCCCTGCCCGGAGACGGACATTCGAAGTTCTCACGCTGCACCACACGCTTCACTCCGAGCTTGACCCAATTTTCCCTTCAGCCTTGTGCACGAGCCTCTGCCCAAGCATCAACCGCGCCCTTGTCTTATTGGCGTATTGCTGCCGACATCCGAATCGTTTGAGCTGTCAGACCACCCCTCACAGCACGAGACTCGGGTCAAGAAGAGCAGAGTAGTCATACCTCGCCGGCGTCTTGGAACAAACGCGTCTTGCGGAGACAAGGCCGCTAGATTATCCCTTCCCACTTCCCCCAGAACTCGTGAAGCGGACCATGACGTGGAAAGTGCGGCACCGCAGAACCCTGCGGAAATGCATTTTGCAAAAGAAGCTCGGCAGATTTTCATTGACAACAACCCTTGCTGTCCACCTGCCCCATAAACTCAACGGCTTCGGTGCCGGCCGGGCCTAGTGCCTGAAGTTGGCACAAGCTTCACGGCAAGCAGCTGTCAATGTTTGATATAGGCTGAGATCGGGGACGGCATATGCTTGTTCATATCCTGGCGTCTACCAGTGATTCGAGATGACGGGCGTTATTCACGATGGGCATGTCTTGGGGTCCCAGCTCTCACTGATGCCATCGGCGATTATGAAGCAATGCATGCGATATTCATATACTGAGACACGCTGCCTCAATACCTCGCTCAGAGCCCCCTCAACCCTCTCATAGCTCCTCTCTTAATCCGTCTGATTAGTGCAGTGTGAACATTTCTCCAAGGTACGTAGTGCACTATATTTTCAAGTACTCAACCGTCAGCACTTTGTTGCATACACATTAGCGTCATGCTGCACGAATACCTTGGCAGTGCAGCTAACCCATGCCCCAGCGCATATTTTCTAGCAATGGCAACACTCCAGCTTCACGCGACTTGTAACATACGTACATTAGTCATGGATGCCTTCACGAAGAACAACTTTGCTATGCAGAAGCCCGTAATGAACCAGCCCAGCCTCCGGGACACTTCCTCCGAGCAAATGCGCTCTCTGGTTTACCGTTTCGAAGTTACGTACGGTCTGTACGTCATGGACTGTTGGGAAAAGATTATCATCTACGCCTTTTTCGCATTTACTCTCTCATTTGCGCTCTGGCAAGCCATTATTCCGCTTTCCATCATAAGCTTCCGCGTGCTGTCGCGGCAGCTGGCGCTTGAGCCCACGAGCTTCTACAGCGTGCTCGAGCACTTGTCCTCCGGAATGTACGGAACCATTTACATGGGACCGATGCTGGAGGCTGTCAACGCCTCCGCTTCAATCCATCTATGAGCGGAATACCACGTGAAAACAGTTTTCGCTGCAGGATGAGGACTTTATGATACCTTTCCGGTCCACTCCCATTTAATTGGTGAGGCACTCGTCGGCCCTGTCAATGAGAGAGTGCCCTAACGTGGTCGCAGATCATTTACCAGTGTTTCGGATATCCATATGTGTTTCTTTCTTTTAATTTTCAACGACTTATGCCCTTGCTATGAGTCGGCCTCTAGTACCACGACGATACGCTTTTTTTTTTTTTAGTGCAATTGGACTTTGGGAGCAGCCACGGAGGGAGATGTGGGAGGACAGGAGGAAATGTTCATTCGCTACTAGCTGAGAGCGTCATGGGCAGACTACGGTCATAACGATGACTACGGTCCCTAACGCGACACAAGACACAAGAAAATCACGAGCAACTTTATCACCACCAACAATCTACCATCAGAACTACAAACATCAAATACGGGCACGGGAATGCGCGCCGGCCCTCGCGCCACCCCAGGACGCCCAGGGACAATCTGACATCAGCCCCGCAGCCCGCAGCGCCCACAACAGCACTACCCAGCCCCGCAGCGATCCGACAGGCACCGTGACAGGCAGCGGAAATCAGCATCAAGATAGCACACGCCCAATTGAAACCGCAGCAAAACCAACGGGAGCAACAACCGCAGCTACCTATCTACTCGCAGGCAGGCATGACGTCGCGCGCGATGACGTTTTCAGCGCGCTAAGTTGCGCCGCCACCCGCCAGACCAGGCCGCCGGCACGCCAGGACGCTCGCACGCAGCACAGCCGCCTTTCCGCCGCGGCGCTCCCGCAACTTTGTCTCGACGTCGCCTTGTCGCTCGCCGACTTGCCCCGTGCGTGCCTGCCTGTGGCTGTCACTGTCATCGGTGTCAAGGTGTCAGCCGCATCGTGTTTCGCTGCTATATTTGGCAAGTCCGCGTGTCGTGTCTGTCTTGTCGTGTCGTCTTTCTTTCTTTGTACCCCGCGCGCCCCCACCACCGCACGGTTACGAGGCCTTGCGTGCCTGTCTGCCTGCTTGCGTGGGTGTGTGCTGTGCTGTGCTGTGTTCTTTTTTTCATTCGTGTGCTGATCTGATGATGACGGCGGAGATACGCGGTGCTGTGCTGGGTGATGGCGGTGATGTTGGCTTTGTTGAGGCGGTCACTGCTAGCATCCTGGTGCCTCGCTAGTGTGTGAGGGAAAGGTACGTATGTGTACGTGTAAGCTGTTGGTGTTTCATCTGTTTGGTTTGCCTGCTTGCCTGCAGCTTGCTGTCTGCTCACTGCTGGTATTCAGGGACTGGTGACATAGGTGAGGTAGGTGGGTGCCATTTTGCGCTACCTCCGTTTATGCTGTTTGTGCTATTCTGCTGACCTCAGTACTGACATGGAGACAGAGAATTCTTCGTTGAATAATATACGGTTAAGCATAGTAGGCCACAGGACCATTATCGCCACCTACTTTTACAAATAACAAGAGCCCTTATAAGGTGGCAGTTGAAGTTGCCCTTGAGATCTCTAAGAAGAAGATCAAAAATGCGTCAAAGAGCCTTCTCTTTACTTCCCCACATAACCCGCTCATAGATGCATACCAAAAGGCCTCCCGCTTACCCAAACGCCAATGTCAGTCCACATACATAGCTACAACAAAATCAAGCACACAGCGTCCAGCCGCGCGTTACTTCACCCATAGCTCCCCCGCGGTCCCGGATTCCGCTTCGCCGCCTCCGGACGTTGTTGTTGCTCCCCCACCGCTGCAATACTATCCGCAGGCAGCTCATAATACGCCGCCTCATTCGCGGGCATTTCCACAAGACCCGATTGGCCATCTTTTTCATGCGCCTGGTGATGCGGCGGCATCCCGGCCATCTCAAACCGCCACTGCGGGGCGTGCAGCTCTCCAACAGACGTGGGGTCCATCTCCGGCGGCGTTACTGTCGCGCCTATCGAGGGGCTGTGCGCCAGCGTGTGCGCTTGCTCGTCCAGTGCAGAGATTTGGCGCTGGCGGCGGCGTTTGATGCAGCAATACGATATCAGTGCGGCCAAGAAGAGCGTCATGAGCGCGATGGCGCCGACGATGGTGCCGGCCAGAGCGCCGGGGCCCAGTGTCTGTGGTACATCGGTTGCGGTGCTGGATGCGCTGGCAGACGAGATACGTGAGGTGTTGTTGGTGGTGGTAGGGAAGCTTGTCTTGCTGAAAACGGACTTTAGGTCTGTGGAATTAAATTCGGCGTTGACGTCGTCACTGTCAAAGGTCAGTTTTTGATGCTCTTTTATACGGGTGCTGTACTGCTTACCTCCGTTTGTAGTAATTCCGTACCATATCCGGTTGCGTGTATGCAGGAGGTTCCGCCTTGTACTTATCTTGCCACTGCAAGGTATTCAGGTCGTATACCGCCAGCCCTTGGGTAAAATTATCCTTTCCCCTGAACGGTGTCTCGTAGATGGTCGCGCCCGAATCATTACTTTGGGTATCAAGTCCGCCAATTACCAATATCTGGCCGCCACCAACATGATGGCACGTTAATCCATGCCTCGTTCTATACGGATTGTAATCGACCTTAATCCAGTGGAATGCTGGCAATGTCAAGATGAAAATCTCATCATACTGGTTACTTCCCGTGCCGAGGGAACCGCTCCAGCCGGCGTAGACGAAGATTTCGTAAGTCCCGTTATCCGAAGGTAATCCTGTTGAACAGAATTCTTTGCGATTTTCGGGTCTGTTGCCAGTCGTCTCCTGATCCCACCATTTCCCAGAAACAGGATCAAAAACCGACACCACTCCCCAGTCGAGCAAACGGTCAGAACCCGTTTCATTGAGCTGGTTACCTCCCAGCACGACGAAGACCCCCTCTGAGCCAAAATATGGCACATATAACATCGATGCGTACTGCGAGACGCCATGAAAACGCGGCCCGTCGACGGTTACGTTCGTGAGCGTCTGAGTGCTCATATTAAATTTTAACATGCCGCTGAGGGGAACGATCTGTTCGCCATCAACTGCACCGGGCGCCGTCTGGTATGTTTTGGCTCCACCAAGGACGTAACCAGCGCCTGCGCCGTGCGCAACTGCAGCGATGTACGGACGAGTGATATAGCTGTCTGTATCGTTGTCGAAAACCGAGGCATTGGATTCAATTGCGGTGCCCCAGGTGCCGCTGCCGGTGCCGTCGGGTTTGAAGGTCCAGATGCCCATGGGATATGGTTCCATATCGGTCCACTGCGAGGTATCGAAGATCGAGACGCGCCCTGCAAACCCGGTATACAGTAGGTCCTTGTCATCATCGTACCAGAGGCCGCCGCCAACGAGCGAGGGGACATCAGAAGGCTTGGTGGTGGAGTGAAGGGTCACAGTGTCGTTGGTCCAGTCCTGCGACAAGTCGATGGAGAGCAGAGTTGAAGAGAAGGAGAAGTCGACGTCGTAGGCCTTGGTGGAAAACTCGCCGCCGTCGATGTAAACGTATTTTCCGGCGACCAGAGCTGCTCGCGGTGTAAGTTTCCAACGATGAGCAAAGCAAGGAGGGCGAGGTGCGGTACGCACAAGAGTGGTAAGCTCGTCGCATGAACGTTGAGGCGGAGGTGGCTCCATTCTGCTGGCCTGCGCCCCGGCGCGGAAAGAGGGCGAGCAGGCTCAATGATATAACGCAGGCGGCATACCGCACAATCATTGGGATGACAGGCTATGAAGGGATGAGGCGGTACGCGGACGAAAGAAGGGCGGAAGCAGCAGCAACGATGGAATGGACATGAACAGGAAAGGGAAGGAAGCACAGATGATGCGCAGCAATGCAAACCAGCTGCAGCAAGGTCAAGTCATGGAAAGGAACACAAAAGCTGCCTGCCGCCCGTGGGCGCAGCCTCATCCTTTTTGTCGCGACGTCAACGCTCTGGCGGCGCAGTCATCGTCCCCACCGGGATTAAGCGCCAGCGCAGGGATCGACTGTTTCGGCCCCCATGGCAGCAGCGACTCAGCACCATGTCTGCCCACAAACTGGGGGCGGCAAGCCAGCCAGGCTGATTTGCTGACGGCCCAGGCACGCCTTACCGGGGCGTGCTATTTATTTATTTATTTTTATTTTTTTTATTTTTTTTCGGCTCTGCCGTCGACGTACGGAGTATATTTGGAACTGCCCGCGTTCTTGCGGTCGCGCCGCCCACGTCAGTCGAAGAAAAGAATGCACGCGTTTCTTATTTATCCCACCCTACTACCTACGGCTACTCTCGCTCGACCCCGACCCCGCCGCGGCCTCCAGCTCGGCCACGATGTGCGTGCCATCCTTCTCATGCGCCATGTGCCCACCAGCCAATTCATGCGGCCGATGCTGCCCGTGCACCTCCGCCCACATCGTCGCGGCGTCGGCTTCGAACAGCTGCTCGTGTTGCTGCTGACCCCCCACTCGCGCCTCATCCGCGCGCCTCTTGATCCTTCTGCTGCGAAGATAGAGGAATAGCACTCCCGCGGCTCCCAGTGCCCCCACGATGCTGCCTACGACTATCCCGGCCACTGCGCCTGTGCTGAGGCCTGTCGATGCGTGGCTCGTGCCCGATTTGGAGCTTGGAGAACTCGACGCTGATGAGCTGGACGTGCTGGACGAGCGGGGCGGCCGGGACGAGCCCGTCGCATTCGCTCCAAAGTAGGTTTCGTCGAACACGGCTTTCAACTTGGTCGAGTTGAACGTCGCATTCCCTGGGTTCTGCTCGTAGTACTCCCGAATGAGGTCTGGCTGCCTGTAAACACTCTGGTTCGCCTCGTACTTGTCCGCCCACCACAGGCTTGTCATGTTGAATATGGCAAGGCCTTGCGTAAATGGGTCTTTCCCCTCGAACATGCTCTCGTAATTTCTAGCGTCACTAATGGTCGTTGACGAGTCAAAACCTCCGAATGAAAGGATTTGACTACCTCCAACTGCCGTACAAGTATGGCTATGCCGCGGATTTTCTGCTGTGTAGTTTACCTGGATCCAGTGGAAAGCGGGTAAGGTTAGGATGTATATTTGGTCGTATGGTACAGCAGCATAGCCTGTCTCACCAGGATAGCCGCCATACACGAAGCTTGAGACAATGGCTGTTAGCTTTGATGGCTTGAATTCAAATCTCAGCCCCGGATTATTCCCTTACATTTCGTATGTCTCCCTATCCGAGGCGACACCGGCGACGCAAAAGCCCTTTCGAGCCCGGGGTACGTTTCCCGTCGTGTGCTGATCGTACCAGTTGTTTTTTGCCGGATCGTAGACTGAGACGGTCCTAAAATCCCAGAAATCATCATAGTCCTCAAACTGATTTTCCTCCTCCCATGACGAAAGACACTCCCTCCGGTCCAAAAACTGGGACGTAGTGCATCTGGCCCTCTTCAATCTGGCCCTTGGAGCGCGGCTGGCTCACCATAATGTTGGAGAACTTCTTAGTGGACATGTCGAATTTGGCCAGACTACGAATCGAGATGATGGAGTCGCCAAAGCCCACCGTCGCAGGACTCGTGGAACTTGTGAGAGCTCCGCCTAACATATAGCCCATGCCATTTCCGTAAGTCATCTGAGCAACGTAGACTCTAGAGATGCCGTTCAGAGCGTCATCATCCGAGCCTATTACGGTTTTCCAGTCTCCGTTTCCTTGGCCATCGGGAGTAAAGGACCAAATGCCCACCGGGTAAGGATCCATGTCATTACCGAAATGAGGCAATCCTCCTGCGAATCCTGTGTAAAGGACTCCTTCGTCTTCATCGGACCAAAGTCCCGCATCAATGAGGTTAGGTACTCCGTCGGGCTTAGATGTCGAATGAAGTACGACAGAGTCGTTTGTCCAATCCTGCGAAAGGTCTATGGACAAGAGCGTTGAAGCTTTAAATGTCAGTACAAAGAGTGCTTCAAGTTGGCTCAACCCACAATAATGGTAAGTGACATTGCCATTTTGTCTTGTGGAGAAATCGCCTCCATCGACATAAAAGTATTTTCCGAGTACAGCAGCTATTACGCATTAGCTATCAATCAATCCAAACAAACTCCGACTTTCTGCATACCGGCATGACCAGCTCGTCGCCCAAATGACGTTGCAGAAGTAGCACCATCCAACGGCCCATTAGCACAACAGAGACCGCTGATCAACAGCAAGACCACGAAGCGAAAGAAAGCAGGAAGACAATCCATGGCAGCGAACGTCAGAGCACCGCGAGGGTATAGAACGAATCAGGCCAAGCCAAATCAAAGACAACGAGAATCGATGAGACCTCAAGAAAAACGCCTCCCAATCTCAGACCGGCGGCATCCCAAACTTGAACCCGAGCCCATCACGACGGGGGGCCCCAACTCGCTTAAAGTACTGCGGCGCAGCCGTCGCAGTTGTCGCTGCTGTCTTGCTGGGCGCTTAATCCCTTCGCGCGGGGACGCACGATACAAGCGGCCTATGGCATCCCTGCCGGCAGTGTGATCACCAAGAATAAACGGCAGAGGCAACGCCGTCCCATTCATTCATTTCGCATGAGAGAGTCGGCAGTTGCAGACAGCGGCAAGATCCTGGCGTCTTTTCTCTTCTGTGACCAGCCCTCGTCACGCCGAGCTCGAGGTTGTATGCCATACCCGGATCCCCGACCCTCACTGCTCATGCACTGCTTCGAACGCCCAGGAAAATCCAACTTATGCTCCGTTCTCGTGTCGTTGTGAGCGACGGACGTGCGGTCAGGGTATGGTGGAGCACGCGCCGAGATGCGGCGAATAGGATCAAGTTGCGGATCGCCGCGAGCGCTTCGCGCGTTAGGTAGTTGCAGAGCCGCATGGAAAAACAACGACACGCCTCCGCGTGCACTTAGGAGTCCATGTGAAAACAACAGCCTGGCAAACGCAATGCAAGCTCTCGAGCCCAATACCTTGCCAACAGGACGACCGGTCAGCTACAATACCATGCCTCGCCCCACAGCAACCCAATCTGCTAAGCGACGTCTGCAATGTCGTGCAAGACGCCCGGCCTCGGGCCGCAACCGTGAATCGTCATATAGCGCGTTGCTGTGGGGCGAGATGAGGTGGAGGCCGTTGGCTCCACTTGTTTAAGCGCAGGTCCCGCTGCTACTGTATAACCGTGATTGCGAGAGTCATGGCCGTGTTGCCTGCTTGAGCAGTTGGTCTGACGTCTACTCGCACGGGCTTGAGAAACTTTAAGATTATTCATGAAGAGAATTGTTTGTCCTAGATATTGATTTGCTATCCGAGGCTTCCAAGCATTCTAACAGTACCATGTAGAACCACAAACTTTATTTTATAGGTGAAGAAAGCAAACTCTGCATCATTGTCAAGCCAGCCCTATCTTTGACACCTCAGCGGAGTTGAATCGACCAGTCCATGCATCCGTTATTTCTTGAATGTTCTTCCCGTAACCCGCAGTCACCCTAGCCACTTTCCTGGTCCATGTGGTGGTCCTCCTTGGTTCTCATTCCTCCATCTTTCGCAGCCTTCCTAGCTGCTCTCTTGGCCTGCTTACCGGCAATCATTGCTTCGACGGCCCTTTGCTTTCTTTCCTTCTTCGCCTTTCTCGTAGCATTGACCTTATCCCACCCAGCCTTCTTTCTCAGGAACTTCTCAAGCTCAAGCTGTACCATTGAGCCCTTGTGTGTCTCGGACAAGGCACGCCAGACTTTATGTCTCGGTTCGGACACGGCATGCTTGTCTCTACGCATACGACCCCGATATCTGATTTTTTCAGGTTCGTTAACATTGACGTATATCATGCTCAGAACATCCGGTCGGTTCTGCGCCAACGGCGCTGCGACTGCGATAACAGCCTCAATATTCAAATCTCGTAGTCCGCAGTTGATGTACAGCGCCTTGAGTTCTCTTAGCTGGTGAAGACCTTTTGCATAGGGGGCCGCGTCATAGGAGATCCGTAAATGTTCCAACTCTATCCGTTGTACCGAACACTTCTTCTGCATCAGTGCTGGCTTTCCTAAGAAGTGTTCCTCATCGTAGTACAGCATTAGCGCAGTCGGATCCTCGAACACCACAAGTGACTTGTGGTAGATGAGATACTCGTATTCCTTGCACAGGGTGTCTGAGAGCATGAGTAGCCCAAGTCGAGATACGCTCGCTGGGTTCCGCTCATCCTGTCGTCCTGGAATCATACTCTTTGGGTATTTGAATTCCTCATAAGCAGTACAAAGGGATCCCGAATGCGGAAAGACCCTCCTTGTGCGTATGGTGAGTGGTGTCGCTTCGTCAGCGAGACAGGCTGCGACCATCGCAAGAACCTCAGCAGGTAAGTCGTTGAGAATCATCTTGCCTGTAATGAAGACTGAAGTGGTGACTTGAAGTGAGCTAAAAATCTTCAACCGATGCTGTTTCTGCGTGAGTAGTGCAAGATGGACGGGTTCATACGGGTCGTGGTGTCGGCTAATCGGAGGTGGTTCTGTGGTTCCCTAATCTGGATAGGTGGCCTGCTGCCTCAAGGAAGCGCAATCGCGTCCTTCCGGCTCGGTTACGAGGCGTTACGCGCACCTGGGTCTGCCAGCACTGTTGAAGACTGGGTCGAATGGGAGTTGGTTGGACGAGAAACGAAGCTCTAGGCTGCGAAGATATAGGCAGAGGGGTTGACTAAGCCTACTAGCGTCTACCACTCTTAACACTCTTAACACTCACATATGGCTTTCTTTGAAGCCACGTTGAATGATATAGCGGTCTTGGGCGAAAAACAGAATGGAGCCTTACGAGTTGCTTTGAAGTTTCTAACGCCTTTATACAGGCGGTGCAGACGTAAGGTCACTAAGCCTACTAAACAGCTTCCTCAGCGCGTGCCTCTCTTCTCTATGCTTTTTAAGTGAACAAAGTTCCGTCCTCTAGCTGTTTCACACCTAGTGTCTTCATCACTTCTCTGGACTCGTGCCCCCACGCTCGTAGGTCAGTGAGGTCTTGCAGCGCCTTCGGACTCTCGCAGTGTAACCCATTGTCTTTTCAGAAACACGAATGTATTTGGTCAGGCGTCGAGGAGCGGCGATTGTAAATAGCGCGAATCTAAGCATTTCAACGGGTGTTAGCGTGAGAGAGAGTGCCATGACGCGGTAATCAATGTCTTCCATGCTTACCGAAACTTTCTAATGCTTCAACCACCATGTTATCGCCTTCATACCGAATGAGCTTTACTTGGAACAGTAGTGTGTTGTCGTCGTAACCTAATTATTGGCCGGGTAGTTAGCTTTGAGGGCTTTGGGATAATATCATTAAGTCCTGTAGTGACTTACGCGTTATTTTGAGGCGAATGTCTTTCGTAATGCCTTCCCTCTTGAAGTAAAAATGGTGTTGGTGGACGTAGTGGTGGCTTGTGACGCCGGTGAAGTCTAAGCGTTGTGCGAATATTAGCCCAGAGTACGTGTTGCCAACATCCTTTTTGCTTACTTTGCCTCCAAATATCAAGTACGAAAGGTGCTTCTTCGACAAAGACGGGTACTTCCAAGTGAAAGAGGTCGTAGTGCAGATAGTCTGCCCAGAGCCGCATGTTTGTTGTTTGGGTTGTGATTCTTTCAGCGAAGAGGAAGGCACCAGACTCACAAGACCCCGGATTATTTGCCCACCCCACGCGATAACATACCTGCACAATTATGTGATATACTCTCTACCCTTAAGTATTTTTTACCCTTATACCTTTATAAGTGCCTTTATACCCTTCGTATATTTTGTTTTTATACTCTCGTAGAATACCCTAGTTTACCCTCTTGCGAGATACTTATACGGAGTGGAAGAAGAGACCCAGTTAAGATATGTAGACTCTGTGTGTGCTCTAAGACCATTTCACTCATACTAAGGACTCGGGCTGGGAGCTAGGCGAGACGTATCCTGTAAGGACTGCTTGTATCGTCCCCTGTCTCGCTATACGGTGGATCTCGGTTCGCAGTGACGGGCGTTACAGACGGAGGGGACCAGACAAGAGACACATGCAGAGCTAACAAATGCAAGCTTCTGCTCTGGTGCATTGTGCTTGCTCCCTTATGCTCTCACTATCTTGACCGCGGTAGAAGCGCTGTGCAAATAACACAGCCGCCAGATGTGCTCGCTGTGCAGGTTATGGATCATCACATATCTGCATCTGTTGCTTCTTAGCACTTCCGGTGTTCATGAATCAACAAAAGATCTTTACAAAATTTCAAATGCCCGTACATATTGTACACTGCCTCTCCCAAGACTCCTACCCTGACATCCAACCTAAAACACCTCTTGTACGCTCGTCGTCAAAGTCTTCGTTCCAGACTTGGCAACACCCGGCAACGGAGCCAAATCGTCTTGGTGGGACACGAGGATACGGTCAAGCGTCGACTTCTCGATAATCAACCTGCCCGTCTCAAGGACATTCTTGACGTCGAAATCCCTCCTTGTCTTCGCCACGCCATGCTGGCCCGCACCCTCCAGCGCCTTCCACAGATTCGCCCGCGGAGTCTCGGTGATGATCGTGCTCCTGCGATCGGCATTGCCCCAACTGTTACGCGCGAAGACCTGCTCCAGGTACTTGACGCTGTCCTCTTCCAGCTCAACGCCATCCTCAACGACAATCAGTTCGCCGCGCCTATACCGGTAGCTTAACGCCGTGCGCCACGCCAGGTCGTAGATCTTGCGCGGCAGACCCGTCGCGAAGTCGCGGGGCTTGGGGCCGAAAGCCACACCTCCACCCCGCAGCATTGGACTCTTCTTGTCACCGAGACGCGCGCGACCCGTACCCTTTTGCGGCCGTATCTTTCTGTTGGAGCCGTGGACCTCGTCGCGCCACTTGGTGCTCGCAGTGCCCTGTCGCGTCCTGTCGCCCTCGAAGACCACTGCGCGGTGCAGAAGGTCGCGCCGCAGCGGCACTAGCAGGTGCGAGGAGGGGTAAGTGGCAAGGCGCTTGGGCTCCATGGCCGGGAAGCTGTAGATGATGGCTTGCGCGTCGGGGCGCTGGATGTGGGCCGGGACATCGGGGACGTAGAAGACGGGGGAGTGTGCGGAGGTGGTGAGCTTGGAGGAGGGCAGGGCGGTCTCGGTAGCCATGGTGCGGGCGGTGATGGGGGAGGACTGATGCGCATGTTAGCGGGTATGCGGGGATGGTTGAGCGGCGGCGGAGGAGCTTACGGTGACCGAGGACTGGAGCAGGCCATTGCGGGAGGAATTGACCAAGCCCCTCAGAGGAGCTGCTACCCGACTGCCTGCCATGATGTGATGGGCCCTGCGAACGCGGTGGTGATACCTAAGCTGCTGGCGCTCGCCGATGGAAAACCTGTCGGGGCCGGAGAAACGCTCGGCGGTCGCGCATGCGGTCAATGCTTGCGCGGGCAGAAGAGCAATTCTGTCATGCATCATCCGCCGCATCGCTCCCACGTTTTTTTGTCTTTTCCCATCTTTCACCCTACGCCAACGTCGCTCTCAGGTGCCTTTCAGTGCGCCTGATTTCGTGGATTCCTCATTCCCGCTTCCCCCCAAAAACAAAAAACCTACTCCCACAAAACCTCCCTCGGCCTAGAGCCCAAAGTTTAGAAAAGTGAGTCGCGCTTCCGTTTGCTCACAACCAAAGGCAACAGCCACTGACTTCTAAATAGTGAACCATTACGAAGAGACGGATTTCTATGGTAAGACTTGACGCTTTCCCGTCTCGCGCAATTTCTTTGGCTGACATACATAGAGCTGCTTGGCTTGGACAGTGGCGCATCCAAGGCTGAGATCAAGAAGGCATACCACAAGGTACGAACATGCTCTGCTCTTGGAGTACCGAACACTCTTGCGAACCATCCTCCATACCCGCGCGGGTTGGTATACCGTCCGATACTAACCATGCCTTCTAACAGGCTGCCCTCTCCTCCCACCCGGACAAGGTCTCCCCAGAGGAGCGCGAAGAGGCCGAAACCCGCTTCAAGGCAGTATCACGCGCCTACGAGATTCTTTCCGATGATGACCAGCGACACCTCTACGACACGCACGGCATGTCGGCGTTCGACGGTTCCAAAGGTGGCCCCGGTGGCATGGATGCCGAAGTCGACTTGGATGATATTCTCCAGCAGATGTTCGGCATGAACATGGGTGGCGGCATGCCCGGCATGGGTGGTATGGGTGGACCTCCCAAGCGGCCGCGCAAAGGACAGAACGAGGAGCAAGAGTATGAGATTACTCTTGAGGAGTTGTACAAGGGCAAGTCGACGCGGTTTGCGAGCACCAAGAATGTCCTTTGCTCGACTTGCAATGGTTCTGGAGGAAAGGAGAAGGCGAAGCCGCACCAGTGCGGCGTTTGCAACGGCAAAGGTATGCCCGATCCAGCTCAGTGCTATAAGGTTTGCATTGCGCATTCAAGCTAACATTATCAGGCCAAACTACACGCCTTGGTGTTATCGGTTCCGGCCTCATGACGCAGCAGACCGCTACATGCAGCACATGCCAGGGTTTCGGTCAGATTTTCAAGGACAAGGAGAAGTGCAAGAAGTGCAAGGGTGCCCGCGTTGTCGAGACGCGCAAGATTCTCGAACTCTACGTTCCGCGCGGCGCGAGAGAAGGCGACAAGATTGTTCTGGCTGGCGAAGGTGACCAGTTCCCCGAGCAAGAGCCTGGTGACATTATCTTCGAGCTGTCCGAGGTCCCGCATCCCGTGTTCCGCCGCGCCGGTGCTGACCTGCAGGCGGATCTGCACGTCACCTTGGCTGAGGCCTTGACTGGCTTCAACCGCGTCGTGCTGAAGCACCTGGACGGCCGCGGCATAAAGATGCACGTGGAGCAGCCCAAGGGCAAGATCCTCCGACCTGGCCAGGTGCTCAAGATCCCTGGCGAAGGCATGCCGGTTAAGAAGAGCGACCACGTTGGCGATATGTACCTCATTGTACACGTCGACTTCCCCGAGGACGGCTGGCTGGAAGACGAGGCGACGGTGCAAAAGATCCGCGACGTCCTGCCCGGGTCAAAGCCGGAGATCACGGCGGAAGAGGTCGACGAGGTGGACTTCGATTTCGATGCGGATATTGAAGAGTTTGGTGCCGACTCGGATGACCCGCGTGCGGCGAATGCGGCTTGGGAGGACGACGATGACGAGGCTGGACCACAGTGCGCGACCCAGTAAACCGCGAACTTTTCGTCATGATTCTTGAGCGCAGATGCGCATTGCATTTGCATGGCGTTGGTGGATCGGGTTGGTAGATGAAGTCGTACAGCGAGCTCGTTCGTGGACGGCCGACGAGGAATTCGGGTGGATGTTGGCCTGGTGGGTCGCGAAACGGTACTTAGAGGTTATATCCCGACTCATATATCAGATTTCCAAGGATGAATACTTCCTTTGTTACGCCGGGGCCATGGGCTCATACTCCGTCTTTTCTGAAGCTCACCAAAGTCTCGAGAACACGGCGCGAATCTCACTCCCATCCGCTCCCCTGATTCATTCTCTCAGCCTCCTCCTTCATCCTCTCCATCCACCGCGCCACCAAGTCCTGATTTTCCATCTCCAGCTTCTCAGCCCTCTGCTCGGCCATATTAAACTGCAGGTTCAAGCTAACAAGCTCATCCTGCACCTCCTCGACCAGTCTCCCCTTCCCTTTGATTTCAGACTCACGGTCCCGCAGCTTCCGCTCCAGCAGCGCCTTTTCCCGCCCCAGTTCAGCGACCTGCTTGCTCTGGGCGGAAGACTGCGCGCGCGCAGCGCTCAGCTCGCCCGTCACGGCCGTCAGCTGCGTCTGCAGCTGCGCGCGCGACGACTGCGTGGTCGCGAGGTCGGCGCGCAGGCGGGAGAGGACGTCGCCGGCGTCGGGGGCGGGGTCGGGGGCGACGGCGGGGCTGGCGCGACCGAAGCGCGAGCGCGCGCTCGGCGAGGGGCTGACGGGCTTTTTGGCTGCCGCGGCGGCTGCTGCGTCGTCGGTGGGTGGAGCGAGGGCGGGCGCGGCGGCGCGGTCGGCCTCGAGGCGCGCGGTCCGGTCTGCGAGCTTGGTGTCTGGGTTTCGGCAAGGTGTCAGTGGCCGCGAACTACTGCTGCTACTGTTGCTGCTGCCGAGGGGAGCCGCACATGCGTTTATGTAGGGTTCCTGGGCTTTTTCGCGCGCGTCGCGCACTTTGAGGGCGGTGGAGTATTCGGCGAGCCAGCTGGTGCTCATGGTGGGTGGTGGGAGGAGGGCATGGAGAGAGAGAGAGAGGACGGGAGCGGAGGTGCAATGCGGAGTTGAGCTCGGAGGTGTGCCGCGACATTTTTCAACGTCACGGAACTATTCCAAACACCTCGAAACTGCGCAATGTCACTACTTTTACGCGTCACGTCGCGACGCGCTCCCTTTGTCTGCCGCTCTTGCTCTCTGCGCCAAACTCGAGCTATCTCCGATAGACCCAAATTTCTCAAGGGAATCAAAAAACAAGAATATGTTCCTGAGACGCCCGTTCGCACACGATTCGCACCATCACCGACCGGCTATCTGCATTTGGGGTCGCTGCGCACCGCGCTGTTCAACTACTTGATAGCGAAGCGCACGAATGGCCAATTCCTGCTGAGGATTGAGGACACAGATCAGGTTTGTCGGCGCGGACTTTATTGGAATACTGGCTAATGGTGGGAAAAGAAAAGGACAATCCCAGATGCAGAAGCGAGGTTGATAGAGGATCTGCAGTGGGCCGGATTGCAGTGGGATGAAGGTGCGTTGAGCGCAGCGCCTTGCTGAGAGGGGCGCATGCTCACGCAAATAGGACCTGGGGTGGGAGGCCCGTATGGGCCCTACAAGCAAGTACGCTTCACGAAGCTTTGCCTCATGCTCAAATTATTGACAACCACAGTCCGAACGAACCGAGATCTACCAGGATGCTGCCAAGCAGCTTCTGGAATCCGGCCACGCCTACCGCTGTTTCTGCACCCCGGCTCGACTGAAGGAACTGGCGGAGCTACGATCCTCAATGGGCCTGCCTACGGATTATGACCGCCGATGCGCCCACATCGACAAGGCTGAAGCCGATGACCGAGCCCACCGTGGAGAGACCAATGTTATTCGTCTGCGGGCGCCCGACAAATATCCCAGCTTCTATGACATAAACTACAACGTTGTGGGAGGCGCGACGAAGCCGGCTGTCAACAATGCAAGCGAGTCGTACGAAGACCCGGTCCTGCTCAAATCAGATGGCTTGCCGACTTATCATCTTGCGAATGTGGTGGACGATCACCACATGAAAATCACCCACGTCATTCGAGGCACGGAGTGGATGCCCACGACACCGAAGCACATAGCTCTGTATGAGGCTTTCGGTTGGGAGCCACCAAGGTATGCTCACGTCGGATTGTTGACGGACAAGTTCGGCAACAAGCTGAGCAAACGAAACATGGACATTGACATTGCTTCGTTCCGGAACAAGGGCATTCTCGCTGACTCCTTGGTCAACTTTGCCGTCCTGCTTGGCTGGTCATCCAAACAGCAAAATGAGACTTTGACACTGAACCAACTCGCTGAAACGGTACGAACACGGTTCTTCGGCGCGCAGCCCACCCAGAGCTAACCTCACACGCAGTTCACAATGAAATTCACCAAAGGCAACGCGAGGGTCGAAGAAGGCAAGCTGGATTACTTCAACAGGCACCACAAGCTGCTGCGGCTCAGACCAGGGGACCCGCTCTTCGAGCAAGCAAAGGACGAGCTCGTCGCGCTGGTGGGCCAAAACGGGCACCCAGGAATCGACCCCAGCATCCTCAAAGACAGGGACGTACGTGGACACGTGCACGAGGCGCTCAAGTACTCAGCGCACAACTTCACGACGCCGGCCGACTTCCTCAAGACGCACGACTTCCTGTTCGAGGCGCACTTCCCCAACGTGCGCATCTCAGCGGACGAGCACGCCGTCTGGGCCGACGCGTGGGCGCCCATCCTCGATGCCACCGAGCCCTACTCCACGGCGAGCCTCGAGGACGCCCTCACGCTCGCCACGATGCACGCTACCGAGAACCTGGCCGCTCGCTACCCTTACCTAGGCGACAGGAAGAGCCAGCTCATGGGCATCGCCAAGACAAGAGGCTACCAGCATTTGCGCGCTGCCATTAGCGACGGGAGACGCGGCCCCAGCGTTTTGGACTTGATCCAGATCGTCGGCCCGGATGCAGTGGTTCAGCGTTTACGCAAGTATATGGATCTGACGCGTGAGGTTCCGGTGTTTGAGCTGCCGCCACCGGCGAAAAAATAAATAGCTCTTGGTTGGCGACTGTGCAAGATTGCTGTGCATGGTTTACGTGTGTGAGTGTGTACTGCTTGTGATGATTTGATCCCCCCCGGCACGGGTGCTGCGCTTGTGCCTACATAGTGTGCGGACGCGCAGCCACGGCGAGAACGCCAGTCTGTACAGGTGGAAGCGTGTCCTGGCTCCGAGTTTGTTGCAATCGTATCCGCATACACGGTCGTCTCAATGCCATTCATCCTCTGTATTGGGCGCGGACGCCCCCTACAGTATCTCTCTCCCTCTCTCTCATGTCATGCGCCTCGCCTCGCCTCGCCCACGCTCGTACAAAAGATCTATATTCATTGCATAATAACAAGGCGCGCAAAACGACGCGCCGTTTTAGGTAGCTCCTACATATGGTACACATACAGCTAGGCAGGCAACGGGGCACCCCCACGGCTCAAGCCATCCATCGCGCCCCCACGCACCCAAACACACCCCTCCTCATCCGCGCCACTACCTGTACCGCGCACCATCCTTCTTCTTGTACGGCAGCTTCAGCGGCTTCTCGCGGCGGAACTCGACGTCAGCGCCCGGCACGCCGGCGCGCTTCATGACGCCATCGGTGCCCTCGTCCCAGATAGAGCGGAACAGCGTGACGCCGACGGGGTCCAAGTCAAACGCGTCGACAAAGCTGCGCAGCACGAAGCCGTCGCGCTTCAGGGCGGCGGGGCCGGCGCCCTCGCGCAGCGCCGCGACGTCGAGCTCCTTGCCCTCGGGCTGCTGCAGCACCCACACGCTGAGGCGGTGGTAGGGCGAGCCCTTCTGCGCGAACGGCGGCAGCCACCCCAGCGCGACCTGCGAGTCGGTGCTGAGGGCGCCGAGGTCCACGCGCGGCGCCACCGGGCTGATGGGCACGTTGGCCGCGACAAAGTGCGCGCGGTAGTCGAAGCCGTTTTTGGCTACGTTCGGCACGTCAGAGTCCACGACCACGATCGTCACGAGCCGCGTCCCGCGGTCGAAGACTTGCACGCGCAGCGTCCCGGGGACCTCGCTCACGCGCGAGTCCACGAAGTCGCCGGGTGGTACGCCTCGCTGCTTGAAGGACAGCGATACGTCTGCTACCGGGTCCAGCGTGGGCAGCACGTCGGGCACTAGGTAGAATTGCGACACGCGCTGCTCGAGCACCTTGCGCTTGTATTGGCGCCATTTCCTGTCGGCGAGGTAGCGGTAGATGGGCTTGTTGAGGTCGCCTACAATCGCACAATGGGGTTAGCTGTCTTGTATGCCCAGCGGGGGAATCAACATCACGTACCCTTGCCGTCCTCGAAGCGCATCTTGACCAGCGGGTCATTGATATCGGCCAGGATCTTCAGCTCCTCAAGGTGATTTCGCATGCTAACGAGACGGAGCTTCTTCTCGGCGTCGCCACCACTGACGGCCGCGTCCTGCGCCTGCACACGCTCTATGCGCGCGCGCTGCGTCTCAATGGCCTTGATCTTCTCGGCCCGGTCCGCGGCCAGCACGCTGCGCGCCTCCTGGAAGCACTGGAACGGCAGCTGCTCGAAGGGGATGTTGCCGGCCCCTGCGGCCATGACGGCGCGCCGTCTGCGGCTGCCGATCGGCTGCACGCCCGTCCGCAGCAGCTTGCGCTCCTCGCGCCGCGTCGACACCGTGTTCGGGTCCAGGGGTGCCGCTGTCCGTCCCGCAGCTGGTGCTGGTGCTGCTGCGGCCTCCGTTGCCGCCGCTGGCTTCTGCACCTGCGCTTCGTCGGCTTGTCTGGCCGTGTTGCTGATGCTGCGGAGCTGCGTCAGCCCCGACAGCCGTCCTGGCCGCGCCGGCGCGCTGCTTCGGAGGCAGGCCCGCAATTGGGTGGCGGCCTGCTTGGAGGCGGGCATGGTGCGTTGTGGCGGCGGTGGTCGTGGTCGTGTTGGGTCGTGGTTGTGGTTGAGGCCCGCGAGCGTCGTCGACGTTTTGGTTCTCGCGGCCGTTTTTTTCGCGGCGAATCCAAAGCTCTCCGACGCCAGCGCTGCTTCACCACCTACTTATCAACTCCAGACGTTTTTTACCCCGCACTTCCTGTCTGTCTTCGCCCGAATTTACCATTGAATCACGCACGTTTCTTGTCAGCTACAGATTGCTCTCCAACAGCAAGATGCGCGCCCGCCATCTCTCCACCACTGCTCAAGCTCTCTATCGCGTCTTCGTCCAACCCTCGCTTTCCGTCCCCGCACGCCTGCCTGTCTGCGCTCGACCTTTCCCTGCCATCGCGGCCGTCGCGCGATGCTCGCCCGCCCAGATCCGGACCGCCGTGTCGGTGGCGAATGTCAAGCAGCAGCTCGAGGAAGAGCGGCCACCCTACAACGACGAGATTGAGTCGGATATGATCAACATCGTCGAGGAAGACGGCACGTTCAGGCCCAATCTGTGGCGCGACGATGTTCTACGCCGCATGAACCGAACCACGCACCATCTCGTCCAAGTTGGGGCTGAGGGTCAAAACTCAAAATACCCCAACCCGACGTGCAAAGTGCTCTCCAAGATATTCCTGAGGCAGCAGGACAACGAGAAGCTGGAGAAGCTCAAGAAGAAGACCAAGTCGGTCGAGGACCTGAGCAAGACGATTGAGCTGAACTGGGGCGTCAGCGACCACGACCTCTCGCACTGGATGAAGCGGCTGGTCGAATTCCTCGAGGAGGGGCGTCGCGTGACGATCGTGCTGGGGCCGAAGAAGCGCGCTCGCAAGGCGAGTCAGGAGGAGGCCGAGGCGGCCCTGGCCAAGGTGCGGGCGACGGTCAAGAGCGTCAAGGGCGCGAGGGAGCGGACGGAGCCGATTGGCGAGGTGGGCGCTGTCATGACCATGGTGTTTGATGGCAAGGAGAAGGCACCGGAGGAGGTTGAGGAGATGGAGAGGGGGAAGAAGGAGGCCAAGGAGGCCAAGAAGAAGGAGAAGAACAAGGATGGCAAGGTCAAGGTCAGTCGGTATGCACTGAAGCAGGAGGAAAAGAAAGTGAAGGAAGAAGAGGAGAAATACTTGCGGGAGGTGCTGGGATCGCAGAAAACACAACGGTCTAAGCCAAGGGGCGAGCAACGTCCCGATTCACGTCCTCTCCATGGTTTTACCATCCTGAGGCGATAGACAGCAGGCGCGCCTCCAATGCAACTTCTCTTTTCTGCCCGCCCCAACTCTCCTTCCCCACAACAACAATTTTTCACTCTTCGCTGCCATGACCTCGCATCCTGCCACGCCCTCTAGGCTGCACTTCGCCTTTGCCATTGCCCTCGTGCAATCCAAGCCCCCCGACCTCTCCGTCACAGGTGCGTCTTGTCCACGCCTGCCGTGTCCCGTCTAATGCCTCTGCCTAGAGTACATCTCACGCCTTCGCGCGCAGTTGCTTCCGGGCAGGAAACAGCATGATCCGCACACTGTAGACCGCCACCTTTCCGCCGCGCGCTACTGGCAAAAGCGATGCGCCGGGGTAGAGGCCGCGCGAGATGAGCTTCAAGCTCGAGTCGCCGAACTCGAGAGAAAAGCCGATTCGCTCCAGAGTCAGAACGCAGGCCCGTCGTCCGGCACGAAGCGACGCGGCGACGCAGCTGAGTCTTCATCTAGTCGCCAGAGCAAAAAACCAAAGGCTCCCAAGAACACTTCGTCTTCTCAGCAGCCTAACCCCACTGAAGCCACCCTCCAGGATGACTATGAGACGTTTGGTGCCGTTGGCATTGGTAGGAATGTCACTGATGGTCGAAAGAACTGGGCTGACAACGTAGCAGTGGGATCTACGCTTGTGCAACATCTGTACAAGGCCCATAAGCTCATCAAAACCGGAGTTGCTCCTGACAAGAGCATCGATACCTGCGCGCTGTCTCACCATGTCGTTCATGGCTCATCCGCTCTAGCATCAGTACTTGATGCGGCGTGCAAAGAGTACCAGCAACGCATCGGTGAAGCTCTGGCGTCCTCTAAAACGAGCAATAAGAAGCAAAAGGCCGCCATCTTCGGACCCGTTCTAGCAAGGCATAACGATATTCTCTTCTCCACGTTCACTGCATCCACTCGAGCGTTTGGCTCGCTATTCTACAGCGTGGGGAAACTGAGCCAGGCCGGTGCAACAAGGGAAGAACGGGGGACGGTGATATACGCCCTCGTGGCAAGCTTCTCTCGAATGCTGGACACTCTCATGGATGCTGCCACGACGCAATCAGAGCAGGAAGAATCGTCTTCTGACGATACGACATCCAGTGCGCGGTCCAACACGGCAAAGCAAAAGGCGGCTCGAGCAGGCCAAGCTGCACTCGAAGTCCCCAAAGAGCTATCCCAGGTTCTCCTGGTGATCGTGACATCCCCATACACAACCGACGCCCTGCACCGCGAACTATTCGAGGGATTCCTGTTCGTGCTCCTCGAACGCGTGGGCAAATGGCTCTACATCTGCACCTTCGGGCACGACCGATGCGCCACCATCGCAGAAGACATACGCGCTGGCGCCGCCGCGCTCGACGCCCCGCCCACGCCGCCCGAGGCCCGCGCCATGCGCCTCAGCCTACCGCACCTGGTCCGCCTCCTCGAGCGCGCCATGGCCATCGCGCCACAGCTCGTCACGCCCTCGGCATCAACCACCGCGAAGCCCAAACCCGTCAAGCCCGCGCGCGCCAAGTCAGTAAACCCTTCGTCGTCCGCCGGCACAGCACGCGGCGCAGGCCTCTCCCTCGCGGCCAAGAACAGACTGCAGCAGACGCTGGTGAACGCGACGTTTGGCACCGCCGGCGGCGCGGACGCCGACGCCGACGACGAGCTCATGGACTGCTTGCGCATGCCGCGCGCGCGGGGCGCGCTGGGCAGGGATGTGGCGGCGGCCTTGGCTGTGGTGGAGAGGGAGAAGGAGGGGGAGGGGGGCGTGGATGTCGGGGGCTGGTTTACGGGCGAGGTGTGGCGGTTGCTGGGGTGGGAGATTTTGGGGTGGGAGGGGGATTGGTGAGGTGGGTGGGGTGTGGTGGGATGGAAGGTGGTGGTGGTGCTGGGTGGCTGATGGCTGTTTCTGGGTGTCTGTGTAGCTAGGTATGGTAGCTAGCTGGTCTGCGGAAGTAGAAGGTATTTTGCAGTTAGCTAAGTAGGTTTGATTGCTGGGATGAGAAATTATTTTATTTCCACTTCCGAATAAAGTATTATCACCACCGCACCAATAACAACTCTCCTAGCATTACATAACATAAGTATTAAAACTAAAATAAAAAGAACTAAAGAATTCTTCAGTCGCTTTGAATATAAACTTAGCTAGTGTATTCTAAGTATATATATATATATATATATATATAATAAACATCCTCGAAATATTAAATAAATATAATAAATAGAAAATATAAACACATCACTTAACTAGATAATAAACATAGATTCTTATCCTTTTCCCTCTCTTTCTCTTTCCATAACTATAATCGCCGTCGCATTAACCTAATCAAATACTATCCCGTTATCTGCATTCATATTTATACATGCCCAGTCCCAGTGGGTTATAGATCGTATGCTCGGTCCAGGATATAGGTAGGGATAGCTCGAAGCGCGTATATATTGTCTATATATATATATATATATCACTGCTTACTTATAATCCTGGCCGTAGCTCGTAGGTTGAGTAGCGTGCGTATTCCATAATCTCTACCTATCTGCGTACGTACGTACGTACGTACGTACGTACGTGGCAGTCTGCCCGGCGTACATATGTGTGTGTATGTGTGTATCTATCAAACCCCCCAAACCCCAAACCCCCAATCCCTTACTTGATCAATCAATAAGGTAAGGTAGGTAGGCAACGTGAAAGAAACTGAAACTGAAACTGAAACTGAAACCGAAAGCACACTTACCTATGTGCGTACCTGCGTACAAGAAGCCGAAAAGACCCCAAGAGAAGAAGGAAAAAAGACAAGAAAAAGAAAAAGAAAAGGGTATCAATCACCTCCCACACCACGCACAACACACTACGCACCCACAGCCGCCATCGCCCCCACCTCCGCCCAGCCAGCCTCCCACCCAACCCTCAGCGCCTCCCCAACAGCGCACGCAGCATACCACCCCGCGCCACCCAGCAGCAGCGCCCCGGCCGCCGCGCCGGCCGCCCGGCGCCACGCGCGCTTCTCGCGCTGCTGTTGCTGTTGCCACTGCCACTGTTGTTGCAGCATCGCTGCCGAAGCCGAGGAGGCCGGACAGCGCTTCTCGCCCCCCGCTGCACCCGCGTGCGCAGCCAGCGCGGCGTCGTACGTCTGCTCAGCAGCCATCGCAGGCGGCAAAAGAGTGCTAAACAGCCCGTCCAGCTCGTGCACGAGCCCCTCGCAGCGCGCAAAGATCGTGCCCGCCTCGGCGAGGATGTCGGCGCGCTGTGCGGGGGTAAGCAGGAGTTCCGCCGCGCTCAGCTGGGCTTTAAACGCGGCTTTGATGTCTTCGCCGTCGTGGGTGCCGGGGAAGTGGAAGAATGCGAGGCCCGTGGCTGCGAGGTCCAGCTTCGGTGCTCCTTCCCCTCCCTCTGCTTTCTTCTCGGTAGTAGAAGTGCGCCACCACTCCTCCCCCGCGCCGAGGAACTGCCCCCGGATCCAGCGCCCGCCGCTGAATACCGCCATGTACATGACCCACGCGTACGCGAGCAGGACGTGCGGCCGCGCGGCGACGGCGGCGCGGATATGCGCGACGAAGGCCGCGGCGGCGGGGCTGCTGGCTAGCGAGCGCGCGAGCGAGGCGTCCACGGCGGCGGGCGTGGGGAGCGCGAGCAGCGCTGCGAGGTCTGCGCGGAGGCGCGCCGTCCGGGTGAGGCCTGGGGGGAGGAGCGATGCTAGGAGCGCGTGTGTGGTTGCTGCTATGGGGTCGGGAAGGCCGTTGGTGTTGTTGTCCGCGATGGAGGAGGAAGAGGAAGATGGCGTCAGGGTTGCGGAGGAGGAGGACGCAGAGACCGAGGACCAGGACTCCTCGAGCGCGGCGGCAGTGTCAGTGTCGCTTCCGCTGCTCTGCGCCACGATGTCCCCCCATGCCGCCTCGAAGGCTAGGTAGACGTGGGCGAAGTGCTGCAGGCCGAGGGCGTAGACGCGGGGCGAGGGGGCGTGGGGCGGCAGCGCGAGCGGCAGGCGCGCCGTGATGAGGCGGTTGAGCGACGTGTGGACGGATCTGTGCAAGGGGGGAAGGGGGGTTAGTTAACTAGCTAGCTATTGTAGGGTATGTATGTATGTCTTTTTATTTGTGCGACGCGCATGTACGTACCTGGTCGCGGTGTTGATCTCTTGCGAGAGGGCGGGCGGCGCACCCGCACCCGACGCGCTGGGAACTTCAGGGCCCGTCTCGGCGGTCGTCATGGGTGGCTATAGGTGGGTATGTCTTGGGCACACTCGACTCGACGACAGCATCAAATCTAGCGGTAGTAAAACAGTAGTGATAGTAGTAGTAGTAGTAGTAGTAGTAATAGGTAGCAACGGAGAAGGAGGAGGAGGAGGAGGAGGGAGCGACTCTTTTTCTTCTCTGCCGCGGTCCAAGAACCAAGGTGTGCAGCTCCGGACTTATGGCCGACACAGCGCTAGTATAAGAGCGAAGAAAAAGCTTAAGGCGGGCAGAGCACGCGCTGGCGACGGCCGAGGCAAGTGGCATGTCTCGTGGCGGTTTGGCGGCAAGGTTAGGTGGTTTTTCGGCCACGGAGTAGTGTGACGCCATCGCGGGCGCGAGCAGCACTCTCAAGCGTCAGGGCGTGGAGACCTCAGTGTTTGCCAGCGTGCGCCCTGTTCCCGCTTGTGGCGTTCCTGCCCTACCGACCTACCGACCAAGAAAAGCCCCATCGGACGACCCCAATGTCATCTGAAGCCCGTGTCTTGCATCCTCGAAAGCCATGGCTTTGGGGAGAGAGAGATCTGCCACTTCCCCTCAGCTTGCTCCAGAGTTCGCTGACACACGCACCAGTGCCCGCGCCGTGTGTGTGTGTGTGTGTGTGTGTGTGTGTGCGATCGCCCGCTCCGATCGCTGTCCCGCACGTCGTGTCGTGTCGTCGTGTCGTCGTGTGCGGGTGTCGGTGTCGGGTTCTCGCGCTCTCGCTCTCGCGTTCTAGGTCTGCGGGCGGAGCACCCGAAGGAGCCGCAAATAGTCAATCCTCCTACCGAACAAACAAACAAACAAACAGCCCCTTACCGAGCTAGCGCGGCATGTAGCAAATAGTCCAGAAAACAAAAGACAAAGACAACCCCGACGTTCTAGCCGCCGCCGCGGGCGCGCACAAAAGCCACGCAATAACCAATAAAAGGCGGCCTAACAGCACTAGAACGAGCGTCGAGAGCCTACTCTAGGTAGTTACCAACTCAGAGACAGCCCGCGTCAATGGCAGACCCGGGAATAACACCTACCTACCTGGCCCCTGCTCTACTCTAGATCTCAGCACGTCAGTCTCACCCGCAGCGCCCACAGGCTACAGCAGCAGTTAGCAGCAGCAGGAGCAGTCCATGTGTCCGAGTCATGCCCACCACCGTACGTTACTCCGTACCTACAAAGCAGGCCATGTGAGCCTCACCTCGCTCGCAAAGGAGGGTATGACATGACGACCAAGGTCATGAGCGTCTTGCGCCTTGTGCTTGCCGGCCCGGCTGACCTCCACCACCAAGTAGGTAGCCCCATGTTTGCCATCCACCATCCGCCATCCACCATCGCCATCTGCCATCGCCATCTGCCCCCTTTGTGCTGTGCTGTACTGTGCTGTGCAGTGCTGTTGACGTGACGCGCCCTGTGCGATCTGAAACCGAAACCGATCTGTTCTGTTCTGTTCTGTTTGCCCGCAACCCGCCACCCGCCACCCACCACCGACCGTCTGTCAGTCGGGCTGTGCGCCGAGCCGCCGCGCCGAGCCGCGCGTGTCTTCCATCCGGGCTTGGATGTCTTGCTTGTCTTTGCGTGCGTGCGAGCGTGCATCAAAGACCGATCGATCCGCGCTCGCCGGGGCAGCCGGTCTCGGTCTCGGTCAACCCGCGCGTCCCGTCGGCGGGCAGCCTCGGCCAAACTCACATTTGCGACCCACCAAAATTACGTACTACTTAGTTTGTGTTGGTGGATCTCAATTCCATCAATTGGCGCAGTGCCAGAGTGGTTAATGGGTGTGACTCGAATCGTGTCGCAGCTCATTTGCAGCAGCTTCACTATCTCCGATATCACATGGCTTCGGCCGCGCAAGTTCGAATCTTGTCTGCGTCGCTTAAGACCGATCAAAGTCATCTTTTTTTTTTTGCTTTTTTGCTTTTGGTTTTTTGGTTTCTCGGGTGTGGTTCTGCATGCACGTGCGTGGCAGAAAACTGATTTTTTTGTTCGCTTGGGTGCGGGTGGATTGCATAGTTTTGCTTTTTCCACGGTTTAGATGGCGAATAAATGAGTTTTTCTTTTTGGTGAGTTTGCAGTCATCGGCACATGTTGACGGACGGACACGGTTCATGCAAGGTTATCGTACAATTCCATTCTGCAGCATTCCACTCAAATTCGTCTGTCGCTTTAATCCTCATACAAGTTGCTCCACCTGCTCAAACTTCCACCAGCACGCCCTCGCTCTCAAACGCACCCGTCATCCCGTCCTTGGCCGCCTCCATAGCCTCAAGCTCTTCGTCCCCGACCTGCTCCACAGTCTTCGCCCACAAAGCCCTCCAATTCCCCATCACCCAGACCTTAGCCTTGCCGCCCTTCTCCCTGATCTTGCCCAGCGGCACAACCGGCTCCTTGAACTCAATCTCCTGCGCCCTGCTCTGCCCCGGCGCCAACGTGATCAGATCCTCACGCCTAGGCGGCAGCTTGCGGGACACCTTGATGGTGGGCAGCTTAAAGGGCTCGTCCCCTTCAGAGGCCGCGGGCGCTATGTGCACGAGGCCGAGGGCCAGCGCTTGCGGGTCTAGCGGCGAGTCCCAGGTCAGTAGCGTTAGGGGCGCGGAAGCGTGCGTGTTCGTCAGCTTGATGCTGAGCGTGGGCGGGTTGGCGCTGGTTTGCGCGATGCTGAGGGCCAGGTCGGCGGGCGTGGCTGTCGAGGACGACATGCTGGTGTTGGGGTGGGGAGTGCTGCTGTTGCTGGTACGCGAGCGGTAGGTGAAAGTGGTGATTCCGATGAGGGCGACGAGGGCGAGGAGCAAGGCGCGCGTGCTACTGCTGCTGCTGTTTCTGCTGCTCATAGGCGTTGGCTGATGTGGGTAGATGGCTGGCTGGTCGTTTGCTGCAAGTGGGATACCGCAGCGCTTTCGAGGAAAAGGCGAGTGTGAGGTCTTCGCGCTAGGAGGCCTCGGAATCGATCGAGGGGGGAAGCCGTGGTCCTGGAAGCTTTGCCCGGCTGGCCTTGATTCTGGGAGTGTGGCGAGACAAACAGCCAGTGTCTTGTGCAGCTTCCGGATCGGGATCGGTAGGTATCAAGTGCGGGGAGGGCCGCTTCGCTGGCGGGTACCTACCTCCTACCTACCTACCTACCCACGTACCCAGGGCCCGATAGATTGCCTTTCGTGTTCGGTCGACGGGCTTAGTTCCCGGCGGGATACCGAGACTAAAGCTGTGAAAGCGCGGAGAGGGTCCAGAAGGCGAGCGGTCCCGCGGACCGTGAGCTTCGTGTCTCGATAAGAGGACAAGCTCACGATCCTGGCCTGACCCCGCACCGGCTGCTAACCGCGGTGGGAAGCTTCTCCTTTTGGCACAGACAAGATCAGTGGCGCTAAAACAAGCTCCCGGGAACAATCCTTCGAAGCGACGGCGGTGATAATGCAGGTGAAGCGTTTAACAATCTCGGCGCCAAGGGCTGAGGAAGCTTCTCGAGGACGGGGAATTAAGTGACGAGCTCGACCTGACAGCGGGAAGCTGCGGTGCGATGCAGGTACGGCTTGAAGGAGCAGGTGAGTGGCGGTTGGAGCTGAAGCGGTGCGCGGTAGCACATTAGAGTGCGGCTTGTGCGCGCCTGCCTAGACGGAAATGGGAAGGCAGGTAGAGATAGAGGGCCTTCGAGCCGTTCCGTGGTGATGTTCACTCGGTCCATGCACCGGAATACGAGCATGCACGTCGTTTCTGCGTCGTCCTGCGTCGTCCTGCCATGCCGGTTCGGAGGTGGCCGGCTGTTGAGGCCTCGATGCGCGGTCACGAGCGATGGTGAAAGATACGGCGGCAGACGGCCTGAAACGCACAAGCCGGCGATGCAGCTGCTTTCGACTTGCCGTAGGGGGAATTGCAACGCGCCGAGAGCCACGGACAGGGGCCAGCAGCGGATGAGGCTGCGCTGAGGCGTGTGGGCGTGTGGGGAGCATGAGCATGGTGAGGTGAGTGGTTCGCCGAACGTGCAGGAACAGACGCCTCGCCCCGCCGCCGCCAAGCTTCGCCTGCTTCAACCCACTCCAACCCTTCGTCTCCTCCAGCCAATTCCCTCTCTCCGCCGCCATATCTCGGGCCTCGCCAAGTCCTCCTCTGGACCCTATGCGAGCCTTGCCTTCCTGTCCGGGGCACAGCCGCGCCGATCTCCAGCGCTCCAATATAATGCAACTCTTGCTACCTTATCAGGACCTATCCATTTCTCGACAGTCTCATTGGCTCCGTCCTAATGTCGCCACCTCTCTCTGGCGACATCATGGCATTCGTGGCTCAGGCTCTCTCTCTCTCTCTCTGTAGGCGCCGGTAGTGATCAATCATTCTCTGTCTCTCTTCTCGCGTCAAGTCACACATTGTCCTCTGCGAAAAGCGAAAAAATGACTAGGGGTCTCACCCCATCAACAAAGACTCGTGTTAGTCTTGTGTCGTGATTGGGCCGGTTCCCCTCCGAGGTTGCTCTTGAGGCTGTGGTGGCCTTGACCGTGACCTTTATTCTAGGCATGGGTACCGTCATGGTCCCAACGCTGCCATATCATGCTCCCTGATCCCTGCCGCAGCAGCAGCCTAGGTCTCCCCACATCCCGGGAGGCTTCTAATGCAACCTCTATCTTGCCGCTTCGGTCGTCTCCGTCCTTTCTTTTCCAGCTTCTTTTTTCTGTCTGGCACGAAATTGGGCCAAGCCGGCTGTTCGGGAATTTGTCGATTTACATCAGAGATGTGATAGCATGGTCAAGTATAAAGGACCTTTGTGTCCTCTCCAAACTGATCACCAGCAGCGCATCTGAGCCAGAAAGCAGCAAGATCAACTTCCATCGTTCAGCAGAATCCATCACCCTTCTTTCAAAATGAAGTTCTTCACCAAGCTTTCCCTCGCCGCCCTGGTCTCTCTGGCCAGCTCCGCTTCCCTCAACCTGAACAAGCGCGAGTCTCCTCTCGATGTCAAACTTGAGATGGTCGGCAACACTGCCGTCAAGGCCACCGTCACCAACAACGGTGCTACCGACCTTAACCTGCTGAAGAAGGGCACCTTCATGGATTCTGCTCCGGTCGAGAAGGTCGAGATCTACTCTGCTGGTACGTTTTGCCCTTGCTTACCTTTTAGTTCTTACTGACAACCCTCAGACTCCCGTGTCGCCTTCGACGGTGTCAAGTTCCGCCTGGCCACCGACAACGTCGCCGAGGATGCCTTCACGACCATCGGCGTCGGCAAGACCGTCGAGGTCACTTTCGACGTTGCCGAGATGCACGACCTGACCACTGGTGGTTCCTACGACCTCCTGGCCCAGGGTGCCATCCCCTACGCCGAGGCTGGCTCGACCACGCTCGTCGATGCCCTGCCCTACCTCAGCAACAAGGTCACCGCCAAGGTCGACTCCGCTGAGGCCGCCAAGGTCCGCGCTGCCTTCACCGAGAAGTCCAACAACCTCAAGGTCCGCGCCTCCCTGCAGTCTGACTGCACTGGTACCCGCGGCTCTTCGACCAGGAGCGCCATGACCAACTGCGTCTCTCTCGCCAATGCCGCCGCCTCGGCCGCCACCTCGGGCTCCTCGAGCAAGTTCTCTGAGTACTTCAAGACGACCTCGTCCAGCGTCCGCAGCCAGGTTGCCGCTACCCTCAAGAAGGTCGCCAGCGAGTGCGGCAGCACCAGCTCTGGCTACTCCGACTACTACTGCACTGACGTGTACAACTACTGCGAGAGCAACGTCCTGGCCTACACGATCCCCTCGCAGAGTGTCGTCGTCAACTGCCCGCTCTACTTCAGCGCCCTGTCCGTCCTGACCTCGACCTGCCACGGCCAGGACCAGAGCACCACCACCCTCCACGAGTTCACCCACTTGAGCGAGATTGCCGGTACCGACGACCTTGGCTACGGCTACAGCGCTGCCACCCGCCTTACCACCAGCCAGGCCCTCAACAACGCCGACTCCTACGCTCTGTACGCCAACGGTAAGATTCAGCCCTCCAAGCACTTGCTAGCTACATTTACTGACTGCATCTATAGCCATCCATGTCGGCTGCTAAGCGCATCGTGGCGTGTTCCATGATAGAAACTGAACGATGAGGACGACAAGCCAATACAAGCCAGATACTGTGGCAGCCAGGCAAATTTCTTTGTTATTTATGTCTTCTTTCGAGCCGATAGTGCTCAGTGATGGAACCGAAGGGGGTTTGTAGATAGTCTGAAGTGTTTGATCAATTTTGTCACCCCGGTAGCTCCTGCTTATATCGTCGTGACTGCGCGTTTGGGTAGCTGTTTGCTGAGCACTTCATTCCTTCCTCGTCTGGTGCACTGTCAATCTACCTCTGCGTTCCGCGTCTGTCCAGTTCCCAAACCAAGCACACATCGCTCAACAGCCACGTCTCATCCAACAGTTGTATCTCACTCGACGGTTATCGCTCTGTCATCATCATGGCTAGCCTTCGTTCTGAGCTTCCTCCACACCCTCTTTATCATTCATGGCCGTATGCAAACCATCATGGAGACTTGCCCATTCTCGATTGTCCCATGTGGGACGAAATCCAGAGAAGTCCAATTGATCTCGGCATGCCGTTGTAAGTCTTCCTACGATATCAAAAAAATCTCATTCTAACTTTACATAACGAAAGATGGGAGGTTGCGACGGTCATGATTACCGTTCTTGATCCTAGGACAAGGGAACGTAGGCTTATGGTAGTGCATTCTAGCCTGCTGCAGCGTACCTCGACCTACTTTCAGTTGCGTCTTAAAGATTCAAAATACGTAATCGAAGAGGACCATGAAGTGACAGGGGACTACATCAATTGGCTCTACACCGGAAAGACTCCATTCTCGAAAGAAACGGATGACGCCTCGCTCAATCGTTTTTTCAGACACTGCTACCGCGTTTGCTTTTTCTGCAACAAATATGCAATTCCGAGATTCAAGGACGCCATCATGAATACGCTCGTGGACCTGGTTTACGTTCATTGGCACATACCACTCCTGACGGATGTTATATTCGTCTACAACAACACACACAAGGGAGACGTACTGAGGAGCTTCATGTGCGACGCGCTTATCGAAACGAACGCGAATTTTGAAGGTCTCTGTGACGTTGATAACCATCGCGAGTTAGTTAAAGGTTGCCCGGACTTCCTGTATGACCTGACAGTTCGTTACGCCCCAAAACTTTATAGGTTGCAAAACGGGCAAATTCCAAGCAACTGTGGCGAGGAGTGGCTTAAAGCTGTTTGGAGGGTCAGAGACAAATGCCTCTATCACTGCCATCAGAAGCCTATGGATAATGCAATCCATCGGATGCCGATGAGCTGGCGACCGCCCAATTCTACTTCTCTGATTATGGAAGACGAGGTTGGACATACTATCCAGTCACCAACGGTAAGCAATACTCCTACCATTGATATTAATTTTAGTGCTGTTAAACTAACAGAAGGATTAATTTGGCTTCAGACACCAATAAACCGCAGGAACAGTAGCTTTTCATGAGAGGACCTCTACAAGACCGGTGCGGCGTCTTATATTTTTGCATTCAGTCTTCGTTAATGGTTAGAATTCAACAGCGCAGTTTTTCCCATTACACATTTGGAATTGGTACTGCTCAATGCGACCAGCTTACAAGTTAGCACGTCCAATTACCATTTTCTCTTACAAAGTACTTCCGCAAAGACATCTCTACCAGACACCAACAAACCCTCCGACATCAACCGCACAACCTCAGCACCCCTGTCCTTCGGGCTATGCACCAACGGCGCACCAAAAAGCAAGCAGCTACTCAACCGTTCCGCCTGTCCGCCTGCCCGCCTGCACCCTCCCGCCTCCAAGCACCACGTCGTGGCCCCGCTTCCCTGCGTGCGCCCCGCACCATGCACCTCGCGCCCAACTCGCCCTAACCCACCACATGAGCTACATACAACGGGCTGTCTAGCCCATCAGTTATGTAGCTAGCTGACCCTGCAGCTCAACGGCGTAGCCTGAGCCCCTCCTCCATTCATCCTTCCTTTCATCTATCCATCCACCCATCTATCCACTCGCATCCTCGCAAACGCTCGCCACACCGCCTCGCCCGCCCTGTTACGTACAGCGCCCAGACGACGGCCTCCGTCCTTCGCCAAACCCTGCCCCGCTATGTATGCCCTGCCTTGCCCTGCTCCGCTATCCCTGCTCCTAAAAGCATATACGCGTAATCCTACAGCCGCAGCTTCGCCTCGCCTCGCCCTCGCCTCGAGGCGGGGTATGCGGATGGGAGGGATGCCAGACAGACAAGCAGGCAAGCAAGCAAGCAAGCAAGCAGACAGGCAGCAGGCTTTGGGCTCCTTCGCCACGCTGCGCCGCGCCGTTTTCGCCGCCACTGCCGCCGCCGCTGCCCCGCTACGTGCCTTGCTTGAGACGTCGCAGGTAGAGCGGAAAAGTAGGTCTGCTTGCTTGCTTACTGCTACTGCTGATGCCTGTACGCGGTAAATACGGTGTGCAAGGTGCATACTGTTGGGCCGTTGTGCCTGGCCGTACATAGGTATGTATGTCCTTACCTATACCTAGCATGCTATGGACAAGCACGCAAGCAAGCAAGCAAGCAGAGAGTGCAAGACCGATCGCGCATCGCATCGCAGCCCTTCGTATCGCGTCACACGCCCCGGCGGCGGCGGCACATCACCATGGTCGCATCGCAGCGCCGCGCATCCCTCCCACACACACACGCACACACTCGCGCACACACACAGCCTCCCCCACCGAGCTGAGCCGAGCAGAGCAGAGCAAAGCAAAATGATCGATCGATCCACCCTTGGCCTCGGCCGCTAGCTAGGTAGGTAGGTAGGTAGGCAGGTACGCACTTGTGCTATTTTTACGCTACGCTACATCCCTGCGCCGCGTCGCGCACCCCTGTCGTGTGCGGTGGCAATCGCTGCTTGTGCGGTGGGCGCGTCGTGGGTGGGTGTGGGGTCTGTGTGGAAAGAAAGGATGGGACGATGGGAGGATGCGAGAGGGAGAGGGGAGGGCTTGCTGTGTGTGTTTGTGTGTAGACTGATGCTGTGATGGAGGGCTGCTTCTGCTTGAGCACTTGCAGGTGCGTTCATCTTCCTTTCCGTCGTGTGTATAAACAGTTGGATTATTATCATCGCTCGTACGTATATACACATTACCTACTACCTACATGCCGTCATTGTCGTCAATGTCGTTGTCTTCGTTTTCGTCGTTACTCGTGATCTCTTCCTTTATGCTCTCCGCTCTCTTTCCCTCTCTCTCCTTTCTCATAGCATTTCTCATAGCATTACCGTCATCCCTGCGTCTTGTCTCTTCGTCTCTGAGAGAGAGAGAGAGAGTGTGTGTGTCTAAGTCTCTCTAGACCTCTCTAGACGTCTCGTCTCGTCTCGTCTTGGCCCTTGCACCCACATTCCTCTTCCTCTACACCCGTCTCCCCTCTCCTCTACCGTCTACAGCACAACGCGACCTACCTACGCATACGTCGGCGCCTCGACCGGCACGACATTCGCATCGTGGTCGAGCGCAACGACGCGGCGCTGCGTCGACGCCTTACGCGGGTTCTTGGCCGCGAAAATGTCGTCGAGTTCCTCGAGCTTTGAGAGAGATACGTCAGTAACAGTGCCAGAGACAGGAAGAAGAACAAAAGAACCCACCGTATGTCCCTTGGTCTCCGGAATAAACAAATACACCACGCCCGCCTGGATGACATCCCACACCAAAAAGATAATGTACGTGTGCCACCCAATGCGCTGCATAGCTACCGGCCACGCGAACTGATTCAGCAGCATAGCGGCGTTAAGCGCAAAGCTCGAAAACGCCATGCCCTTAGCCCGCTGCTCAAAGCTCAGCACCTCAACGGGATACAGCGCCTGCAGCGGCGTGAAGCCGAACGAGAACACGGCGCCAAACAGGAAGATCATGGCCGTTGCGGCCTTGGAGCTGGCGACGTCGCCGCGCTGCGCGAACACGGCCGTCGCGGCCGTCATGCCGATCCACACGACGGCGCAGCCGAGGTTCGCGGCTAGCAGTAGGAAGCGCCGCCCGAGTTTGTCGACGCAGAGCGCGCCCAGCACGGCGATTACGAATTGCTCACAGGAGTAGATTAGATTGATGTTGGCCTTTGCGACGGGTGATTTGTAGCCTGCGGATGTGAGGAGCGAGGACATGAAGTATGTTAGGACGGCTAGATGGATTGTTAGCTCTATCTCTGCGCCTAGCAGTAGAAAATGGGGTGTTAAATGGATAGGAAAAGATACGCACCATTGCCCGCCCACTGACCAAAGATGGAAATGACGATATTGCACGCAATACGGTACCTACTGGCGCGGTCACGGAACAAGCAGCGATAGTCCCACCAGCGCTTGTCCGCGCCCTCGAGCTCGAGGTACTCCTCATATTCACGCAGCTGCAGCATCACCCACACGCTGTCGGGGTTGCCGCCGCCATGGTACGTCGTCAGCACCTGGCGGCACTGCTCACGCTTGCCGCGCGTGTACAGCCACCGCGGCGACTCGGGAAGGAACCACACGAACAGCACAATCAGCCCTGAGAACATCATCTGCAACCAGATGGGTATCGTCCAGTTGTTGGCTGCTTTGTCGTTGAGCGCGCCGCGGATCGCGCCGGCCGCAACAATTGAGCCTACGAACCAGAACGTGTTGTAGAGCGCCGTTACAACTAAAGGGTGTCTTAGTGTCTGCTTTGAGTGTTGATGAGGGAGTCCCAAAGTGTGCACTTACCGCCGCGGTAGGCTGGGTGCGTCGTCTCAACCACATACATAGGCCCCGCCGACGAAGCAATAGACACGCCAAAGCCGAGCACGAAGCGGCCGGCCTCGAACTGCCCTACACTCGCGGTCCACCAGGTAGTAGCATTAATCAGCGTGCCAGCAATAATCGCCGCAGCGCCAATGAACATACCGCCCTTACGGCCACAAGAGTCAATGGCAGGCCCAACAAACGGCAGCGCAACCACGCTGCCGATCTGGTACATGGACGTGACGATGCCGGCCCAGATGCCGTCCTCGGAGCCGTGGAAGAAGGCTTTGAAGTCCTTGTTCATCAGCAGTCCGTTCAGCAGCGAGCCGTCATAGCCGTTCATTGTCGAGCAGAAGAAGCCCACCAGGCAGCACAGGTACAGCACCATGCTGCGCCCGCTGAAGGGCCGCGGCGGCTCTTTAAGCATCGCTTCATTGTACGCTTCGGTGCCTGTGATGGTTTTGACTTCTTTGATCGGCGGTTTTTCGTCGATCTGTGTGGGGCATCTCTGTTAGAATGCGCATTGAGTGTGGGGATCTGGGGTTGGTGATGTGGGGAGGTGGAGGCATACGTACCGCATGCTCGGTCGTTATCTGTAATATCTCTTTATGTTCCATGACTGTCAAGTTGTCTGATCTGAAGCAGCAGCAGCAGCGTCGACACGATACATATAACCACGCCCCCGTCGCCCAGTCAAGAGCCCTTGCCCTGTAGTATGCAGATCAGCTCATTTCCGCGGCGGCGAGAGCCTGCGCGTGGCGGGACAGAGTTGAGAGAGCGAAAGGCTCGCTCCAGGGCTCTCGTGCTCGCAGTTCGTCTCTCGACGCGGCTCTAGCCCCTTCGGCCCTCTACGCCGCTCCCCGGTGATGGTCCCGTGAGTCCCGCCAGACAATCTCTTTCTCACGCCGGAATATTGGCACGCGCGCCCTGTTGCGAACGGCACTACTCCCACCCCGCCGTGCTCGTGTCTAGCGCCCGCACGTCGCGGTTTGCAATTGTCCGGCATGAATGCGCGCGCGCATATCCTTGCACCTGGCAAGAAAGAGCGGATCACCCATGCGAGCAGAGCAGATCAACCCTGCCATTGATGTGCGCACATTTTCCCAACAGCCAGGCACACACGCCCGCGCGACTGGTCCAGGGCGCAAGGCCTCCCCAACGCAACCTCTCCCGCTGCGGCTTGCAGCGCGGCTCTTCTGGCGGCTGGCTATGGCGTTCCATGTACCAGGTACGGACATCCGTAGCCTCATGACACTAACAGCAGCCACGACGCGATTACTCACGCCCGCACCCGCGCCGCTTTCCACGCGGAGCGGCCCGCCCGAGGGAAAGACGCGAGCGCCATCAATCGAGCCAGCAGAGCGTGATGCGGCGCGGGGGGTGTTCCGTACAGTACAGTGGGGGCCGGAACTCGCTGGAGTGTGCGCGCCCTGAAGTCGCGTCTCCGCGTCGTTGTGTCTCCGCGCCCCCCGCACGCACGCGTGTGGGTAGTTACAGCGCGGGTATGTAGCTAATAAACATCGGCAACAGGGGCAGACGGGAATTGAAGCATCGTGAGGATGTTGGGAGGTTGTCGTACTAGGTATGGTGAGCGGTGAGCGGGTGGCGGCTCCGGCGTGGTGTGTGGTTGTGGACCGGTTTTTGGGGGTTTGTTTTTTTCTTTTTGCGGTCGTCGGCATTGATCATCTTCCTCGCCATCTGTCGCGTTTGTCACCGACGGGTGCAAGTTGACCAGCTGACCCATCCACCGCTTCGTTGCATGCAGAACATCGCTCTTCTGCCAGGCAATTCGGTACTGATGCTGAGGTGACGCGATGCGACGCGACGCTGACACGAGTTGCGAGCCCCGAGGTCAAGAGATGGCCGATGGCCAGAAAAAAGAAATCGCCGATCCTGTAACTGGAACATCAACATCCTAGCCTTTCCTCTCCACCTCCGTCTCTCTCATTCTCCCTTCATTTTTCCTTTCTTTGTCTTTTCTCATCGTCTCTGTCTCGCGTGTCAGAACAATGCGATGGGATGTGCGTGATGCATGACTCATCCCACTTCTTCTCCGCTTTTCCCCATGGGGAGCGATGTTGGTCGCCGAGGCAAAACCGCGAAATGGCCGTGTGGGTGCAAGATAGGATGTGTGGGCGGACGGAATGTTGTTGTTGGGTGTAGGCGGAAGGTTGGGCGTACGCAGAAGGAGGTTGCGGGCCCAGAAGACGGCGGTTGCACCTTCCACCATATCCTCCATCTCACTCCTTCCTCACCGACTGCAAGACCCGATCGAACGCGCATACTATGCCCGCTCTTTTATACTGACAGCTCCATATGCTGCGGGGCGCGAGCAACAAGCCGCTAGCAAAGCTTGAAGCATTCATAACTTCATGCGCAGCTGCGCGGACAGAGAATGACAGAGACTTATACGATTAATGCCTAAGTAGCCGTTGTTGTCGGTTACGGAAGGTCAATTTGATAACCCGTATTCACTAGACTGACGCAGAGCCTCAAAATCATTAAACTAATCCAAAGCATCTCAGCCTCGGATCCAACCTGGTTGTTGACCACAACAATTCGGTGTCCGGACCGAGGTCAGGGCCTTTATCACATGAGCTACCAGGCGTTTCCTTCTTTCATCGCGCGTTTGCTCACGCAAGCAGCAAGTAACTGCTCCGGCATACCGTCATTCACCGAGCTCATGACCCCGTGCCGTCAGTAGCAGCTGCAAGAAACTGCCGTTCAACCCGTGATGGCCACCATAACGGTTTGACCGGTCAAGCCACCGTCGCACACATCCTGCTCTCCCTCGCCCTTTTTGTATGCAGTGGTGAGCTGTCGCTGCATGGCTGAGACATCGCCCTTTTTCGTGGCGCGCCAAGCAGCAGGGGGGCTTAGGAGTCCAGTATGAATCTAGCGGGTCGCCCACTTGCTTTCGCCAGACCTCCCGACAGCCTTTTGCTACGTTCACCCAATCATATCACTTCTCAGCCTTGTTTCCCACCTTTGCTTGCCAAGTTCGCCAACGTCAGCTCTGCGGCTGGGGACCAGCATATCCTTGCTCTCGCCCTTCGAGTGTTGCTTGGCCTTCCAATCATCGTCGACATGGACGACAGATCGAGGTACTTTTTTTTTTTTAGTACTGACATAGAAAAAGGGCGGAAAGTAATAAAAGGCCCTTATTTTGGACTTCACAACCATCCGATGAGAACATTGAAAGCCGAACACATCTGTCATACGCTGGATCCCCATGCGGCTTCCAAGGCCCCACCAGTGGGCCTTCCCAGTTCGATGTGTTCCAGCACTCTACACCATCGAGACTCGACCTCTGTTACGGCCTCAACACTCTCATATCACAAGTACCTAGCACTTGTATTTCGGGTAATGTCACAACTATTGACTCCTTTCTTTCTGAGCCATTTGGATGTGCGCTCAACGATCTCTGCTTTACGCCTCCCGTAGCAACAAATCGTTCATTGCACCATGCCAACAGTCAGCCAGCGTCACTCCTGTCTGCTTCGTTCAACTCGGCTCCGCATGTAAATAATACATGGGATTCACCAAATTCTGGGAACTCCTTCGGTTTTCAGGCTTCGATGGACAGCTGCTCAATACCTGGTTTTGCGGAAGAAAAAATAACTTGGCACGACTGGGGCAATGGCACGCTATCGTTCAGTCCCATTCCGGATAACCAGTTGCCAGGCTCGACTGGGCACGAGATGCTCGATGACTCAAATGGATCACAGATTGAAGAGAACGATCTTCCGTTCAGGATTGGTTCAGAGCCCATGAACCAAGGCAATGATGAGCCAACAGGCAATACACCAGAAAACATGCCCAGTGGTGAATCCTCCCGTCAGCTGTGAGTATGATGAGCTTGCTTAAGGGATTGTGAAGCTAATGGCATTTGCAGTGTACGTCCCGATGATGCTCATGCAACTGGTCGATACCAATGTGTTACCTGCGGAGTCTGCAGAAGTAATTCATCGGATCTCCAGTGGCATGGGAATGATGAACAGCACGACGCTTTTGCTTGCTCTGTACATGGTTGCAGCCTTACTTTTACAGTTGGCTCAGGCGTGTCAAGGCATGTGAGGAGGGACCATCCCGAGATGAAGTCATGTCGTCAATGCGGACAAGGATTCCCCTTCATTACGTCACTTAGCGAACACGCAGCGTCTACTGGCCATGCGGCCTTTGCGTGCACCGTGGAAGGGTGTGAGTCGGCCTTCTCGAGGTTCGACGTTCTACGAAGACATCAAGAGTCTCACCAATCCGTCACTGCCCGTTTCCCCTGCAAGTACTGCAAGAGACACCGGGGCGCGGACAGTCTCAAGCGCAGAGATCACTTGACGCAACATCTGCGCAACTATCACCACATGGGCGTGGATGAAGTGAGTAGTAATCAGCGTTCATGCCCGCATGACGGGTGTCCTGAATCAAGGCCTGATATCTACGACATGCCTTATTGGAAAAGGGATCACGCTTTCAAAAAATCCGCCGAATATATCGCGCACATGAGGAAGGTCCACAAGGAGTCTGACTTTCCCTGCACGGAGCCTGGATGCAACCGTGGTGGACCAAAAGGCTACTTTCGCGAAAGAGACCTCCTCAAGCACAAGGCCAAGGAGCACGGCATTCCCATCGAGTGAAAGCACCTTCTATGGAAACGCCCGCTCAATCATGAGCCGACCAGAATGCACGCAGGCCGATCACCAAATTGGAACCATCTTCCGCCTTTCCATCCTTTTATTCAGTACTCCAAACAAACGACGAAAAACCAAAAACATCACAAAAACGAAACCCATACTTGCAGTAACGACTTTTTCGGCTTTCATCACGACCAGAAAACCAGGAAATCAACAAAAACACTTGGAAAACAAACCCGACACTGGCATAAACGAACTTCTCTTACGGCGTTGGAGGGGAGTTAGGCGTAGGTAGTCATTTAGTCTTTTTACAAATGCTGTGCACTGCGTGAAGTGATATTTTGCCCTTATTTCTCAACTCGACTATTTAGAAACGTCTACAACCAGATATGAGCATCCTTATCAGGGTAATGCATACATACATATACCGCCGCCATCAACCATCACTTTGTCACCTTTCTGCCCCACAGCCCTTTACCAGGACATTACACTACAAATATGTCGACAAGATAATCATCAATTATTTATCTATAGGTTCTCCACTTACTACTTCAACCTATGGGCTCTTGTCTCCCAATCTTATTTGTTACCTCCATAGCCATCTTCGCGAGCCTAAAGATTGCGATTTTGACCTCTTTAGAATATCAATAATAATTCATTTATTATTTTTTACTTTCAAGCATCTATCAATTTATTCGCTAAATTTATTTTATATGTTCTTCTATCTATCCAATCATATGCCTATTCCAATGTTTACGGAATTGAGAACCCACTGTTTCCTGTCTGCAGAAAAGTGAATGGTGCATTGCAAGTATTTACGTTGGCTCGTCCTCTATCATGATGTCAAAAAGCAAAACAAAATAAAAACCCAACACCACTTTTCCCGCAAAGCCTGCGCCCACAGCAATTCCCACCAAACCACTATTTTTCACTACGAACCTCACAATCATCGCACCTCCTTCTCCCACCGCAAAAGAAACCACACACCCCTCCCCTCTCACCACCCACCACCCAACCCCGCCCCCCTTAAATAATCCCAAACACAAACCAAAAAACAAATCGCAAAAAAGAAAGCCTCTTCGGTCTTAAGCGACGCAGACAAGATTCGAACTTGCGCGGCCGAAGCCATGTGATATCGGAGATAGCGAAGCCCGTAAGAGCGACACGATTCGAGTCACACCCATTAACCACTCTGGCACTGCGCCTGATGAGGGGGCTTGTTGATGACTAACTCTTTGCCTGGCATGTTTATTTAGTTTGGATTTTAGGGGGGGAGGTGGGCGGGCCAGTGGGTAGGGCTTCGGTCCGTGGGGTGGGTGGCTTTGGTGGGAAGGGCCGAAGTGCGAGGTCTGTGCGGGATTGGGAAGCGAGAGCTTTTTCGGCGCCAGGGCGCTGAGGCATCGAAACGCTAAAAAGTCTTCGGCGAGGGGTTCGCGAACTAGTTACTTCGAACGGTGTTGGAGGGGTCTTGACACTTGATGGCTGCACTGGAGAGCAAATAAAAAAATTGGTGTTGAGCAGCATTTTTGCGGGACATGTTCATCTGAAGCTCCTGTTGGAGTAGCCCATGCTGTCAACGCCAACGTCCACCCTCCGTTCCCTTTGCCGCACCAAACCAACTCGCAGTTAGTCTCTCCAGCAAAAGATAAAGGCCCTGAGTTCTTGAGCAGGCAAAAAGAGGGGATTCCAGCACGCCAAAAAGGCAAAAAACGACGCCGGCAAGATTCGAACTTGCGCTCCCGAAGGAAATAGATTTCTAGTCTATCGCTATAACCACTCAGCCACAGCGCCAACGTTGGAGAACTTTTGTCATGTTTGGAATATATTCAGGGGATTGCGGGTGGTGGTGAATCGTTGCGCAAGCGCGATCACGGACCCTTTTCAGACCTGAGTTGCCACGACCTGCACGACACCAAACTCGGTCCGCAACGGAACATGATTGTTGACGGAGGTCAAACAGCTGTCCATTAGAAGGTAATGCCTTGATATAAGGCCGAGATATCTTTTCACGTAGGTGGAGGTTAATGCACTTGCTATCTGTATGTACGAATTCTAGCAGCGGGCAAAAAGCTGTTGCAAGGTCATGACGAGAAGAAACAAGCATTCTATCCACACCAGAGAAGTAACATTTCAATTTCCCCCATCTCTCTCATTCAATTTCCTTCTCGTCATTTCGCATACGTCGCCCCCAGCCGCATAGCCAAATACTCGCCGGCAACGACGCTCTCATAGCGCCTCCCCGTCTCCTCAAACGTGCCCGGAATGGCCTCAATGAGCTTATCGAAATCCGGGTTGCAAAAGTACGCGACCGAGTAGCGGGCGGGGTGGCGGGCGGGCGCGTCTCCGCTACCACTGCTGCTGCTGCGCACCGGTGGCTCCACGACGCGGTGCTTGGTGCTCTGGATGGTGTCGTTGGACCAGCGCGCGAGCAGGTCCCCGGCGTTGACGACGATCGTATCCGCCACGGGCGTTGCGTCGATGAAGGTGCCGCGCGGGGAGAGGATCTGCAGCCCGCCGCGGTCGTCTTGGATGAGTAGCGTTAAGGAGCCTATACACCGGAGACGAGACGACGTGTTAGTGGTGACTGGAGCATGTCGGCCTACTGCGCTCTCCCTCTCTCTCTCGACATACCGTAGTCGGTGTGCTCGCCTGCCCTGACCTGCTCCTGGCCGTCGCTGCGGCGGAACACGCTTGCGTCCACCTCGGGGTAGTGCAGCAAGCGCAGCGTATTATCGCCACGAGCAGTGTACACATCAAACCAGTCCTCCCTAATGCCCATACCGAGGGCAAGCGCGCGCAAAACCTCACGATGCAGCTCCTTACACGCCTCCCAAAACCCGACCATCAACTCCCTAAACTCCCTCCCCTGGTCATCCACCCCATCCGGCCACAAATTCGGGCGCCCCTCCTCGCCCTCCCGCCCAATCTCCAACGACTCTTTCAGGTCCGGCACCGCCGCGCGCAACGCGTCCACATCCCCGCCAAAGTCCGCCCGCGTCACCTTCTCCCGCCCATGCGCCACGTACCCCCGGTTCGCGGCGGCGCTGTACCACGCCAGCGCGTCCTTTTGCGCCTGCGGCCGCGCGAAGAAGCCCGCGCTGGCGCCGAAGACGGCGGCGCGCGTCGCGCGCGAGATCCCGTGGTTGGAGAGGTAGACGAAGCCGGCGCGCTGGAAGCCGCTGAGCAGCGCGCGCGCGACGTGCTCCCGTGAGGCCGCCGTGCCGTGCGTGTATTGCGCGAAGTCGATCAGCTGCGCCGCGTTAGTCGGTGCTTAAGCGGTGCGGAGTGGATGAGGGCACGCACGGGGATGAAGAGGTCGTCTTTCTCTACGGCGGGGTCGATCTTGCTGGATGCCATGGTGCGTCTTTCTGGTATCTGCCTCGTGATGCTCCGCGCCGGGGATGTGCAGAGGTGAGTTGGCCAGACAACACCACGGCTATGTATCCGCGCGCCCAAGCCACTCCGCACACTGCGTCCGCCCGCCATTATCGCGCTGGTGGGTGAAAGCGTCGGCGAGCCCCGCGCAGTGCCCGAAGACGAGGGGATGGATGGCGTAGATAAGAAGGCGGGGCTTATCGAGGCCAGCTTCTGTGCGACCTGCAGGTACACACACATTCAGCCGCCGGGTGTGTTTTCTCCTTGTGGCAGGCGTGTGACGATGCCGAGCACTGCGGGGATTGCATGGACAATTGCTCTTCGTCTCTCACTCCAAGTCTCCTCCCATTGAGCCTCCAGTTTACCCTCACCACCACCGCCACCATGCCCACCGTCGACATCCACACCCACGTCTACCCCCCGAGCTACATGGAGCTCCTCCGCTCCCGCACCACCGTCCCCTACATCCGCAACTTCCCCGACGACCCCGACAACGCGCGCCTGATCATCCTGCCGGGCGAAGACTCGCCCTCGACGCCCAGCACGGCGCGCGGCCGCCCCGTCGGCCCCGCCTACTACGACATCGAAGTCAAGCTCTCCTTCATGGACACGCACGCCATCGCCGCCTCGGTCATCAGCCTCGCCAACCCCTGGCTCGACTTCCTCGCCCCCGCCGACGCCGTCCCCGCCGCCACGGCCATCAACGCCGAGCTCGACGCCCTCTGCGCCCAGCACCCGGGCCGGCTCTTCGCATTCGGCGCCCTGCCACTGAGCGCCTCTCCCCACGCCGTCGCCGACGAGGTCCAGCGCATTGCGCAGCTGCCGCGCCTGCGCGGCGTCATCATGGGCACGGCGGGCCTGGGCCAGGGCCAAGGGCTCGACGACCCGGCCCTCGACCCCGTCTGGGCCGCCCTGCAGAAGGCCCGCCTCCCCGTCTTCCTGCACCCGCACTACGGCCTCCCGGCCGAGGTGTGGGGGCCCCGCGCCACCGACTATGGCCACGTGCTCCCGCTGGCGCTGGGCTTCCCGCTCGAGACCACCATAGCCGTCACGCGCATGCTGCTGGCGGGCGTGTGGGACCGCTTCGAGGGCTTGAGCGTGCTGCTCGCGCATTCGGGCGGCGCGCTGCCCTTCCTCGCCGGCCGCATCGAGAGCTGCATCGCGCACGACGAGTTTTTGTCGCGCGAGGGCCGCAGGAACAAGCGCAGCGTGTGGGACGTCCTGAGGACGAACGTGTTTCTGGACGCGGTTGTTTACTCGGACGTTGGGCTGGGGGCGGCCGTCGCGGTAAGCGGCGCTGATAGGCTTATGTTTGGTGCGTACTTACCTAGCTACCTGATCATCTGCACGGCGCGGCTGCGTGCATACACCCCCTACCTACCTACCTACCCACCCACGTCCTTCCCCCAAACACGAAACAAATGAACCCCAAACTGACACCCACCCCCCCCCAAACAGGAACGGACCACCCCTTCTTCCCGCCTCTAGGAAAAGATGACGACGCCGACACTGACGCCGCGGACTCGCAGCAGTGGCAAAGCGTGCAAACGAACTACGCGGCCATCAACGCCACGTTTGCGCACGACGAGGCTGGCAAGCAGGCCGTGCTGGGCGGAAACGCCATTAGGGTTTTGGGGCTGGAGGGCGTGCCGGCGTAGGCGACTGGCTGGGTGGCTGGTTGTGGGCTGAGCCGTGTGGTGGCGCCGTTGGCCTGGCGTTTGAAGAGGAGGGCTGTTTCTGGGGACGGGAGCGCGCAGCGCGCCGCGACGTGACGGATGCTGCGGCGACGGCCCGAGACAGGCACTGTGCCTAGGTACCTAGGTAGGTAGGTATGGATGGATGGATGTGGGCGCGCGAGGGAGCAAACGAAACGGACCCTTGAGCACCAGCCAACCAGCCAACCAGCCAGAATCGAGATCTGCAGTTGTTGTTGTGCTTTTTTGCCTGTCTGCCTGCCTGGGTTTGAGACGCGTGGAAGCCTACCTAGGTACCCTAGGTAGTATGGAGGTTTGGTCTAGCCACCGCTATTTTTTTTTTTTTTTTTTTTTTTTTTTTTTTTTCATTCCGAGGCTTGGTGGGCGCTGGTGGGTTGTTGCATTGTTGTCTGGCGAGGTTTTTCTGCTCTCTCTCTCCATCTCTCACCATGTTTCTCCTTCTACGCCACAGGTCGGTAGGTAGGTACGCACGCGCGCGCGCATGCACGCACCCGCCACGGACATGGGCATGGATAGCCCGTTTGCCTGCCTGCCTCATGCCATGCCATGTCTCACGTGCACGCCCCGCCCGCCACGGCGCGGCGCGATGCAGGCACTGTCCTGTACTGCACGGAGACGGCGGGATGTCATGGCGTGGCACTAGGTGCCTTGCTGTTGACGTGAGGGCGGGAGCCGGCAGGTTTAGGGTTATTATCACCGCGTTGGTGGGTGGGTGGGTGCTGTTGGGTTGTTGTTTCTGCTCTTCTGCTTTCTTTCTTCTTCTTTCTTCTGATCCCTTCTCCTACTTCCTCGCTCGTTGAGATACTCGCCCCGGTCCCTAGCCTTCCTTCTACGCACCCGCTTCTCGGCGTGGAGACTTGGTGTCTCGTTTGCTCCCTGTGCTTTGACTTTGGCTTTGGCTTTGGCTTTGGCTTTGTCAAGTCTTTCTTTCTCCATTCCGACGTCTCCGTTTCAGCGCCTTCGTGGCCCCTATCCGTGTTGCTGGACGAAAAGAGCCGTGGTCATCGCCCCGGGTGGTACGTGGGTAGGATGCGCTTTCAGTGACCAACCTACCTGGGTAGAGAGCATTCACTCACGCGCAGCAGAACCGCACACGAACGAAGGCCGCAATAGGTACCGATAGCAGCAGCAACAACAACGCAATCGCATCCAATGGCCACCCCCGCCTACGCCCTAGCCTGCTCACCCGGCAGCCCATCGCCAGGCGCATCAAACCCGCGCAAACGGCCCCGTCTCGACGTCGACAATGACAACGACGACGACAACGGCAACGGCAACGGCCCACCCACGCCCCAGCCAGCACCAGCACCAGCAGCACCACCCACAACCACAACCACGAGCACCACCTTCGACTTCGAGCCCAACAACAACACCACCACAGCCATAACCACCACAACCGACGCCCCCCTCAGCGACCACGACTTCAACCAGCTCCTCGCGGCCGCCGCCACCCCGCCCCCCTTCCAGACCGTCGACCCCATGGCCCTAGCCGCCATGCCCAGCAGCAGCAGCAACAACAACAGCCTCAACCTAACCAACCTCAACAGCCTCAACAACGGCAACAACAGCCTCAACAACCTCAACAGCAACGGCAACAGCATCCCAGACTTCCCCCTCTTCGACGACGTCTGGCTCCCCCAAGAACACGCCGTGTTTGCGGACCTGGCCGCCTCGCCCCAGCCACCCGGCAGCCCGTGCGGGACTGTCCTCTCCGCGCCTGATGCTGACGTTCTGGCTGAGCTGCATGGCGAGTGGCAGGGGCTGGACTTGCTGGGTACGGGTGCGGGTGCGGGTGTAGGCGGCTTCGCTGCTGCGGGGCAGCAGAGAGGGCATGTGGGCACTGCGCCCCAGCAGCAGCAGCGTTTCTCGAGCGACTACTTTGCGCTGGAACAAAGGCAGCAGCATCACCAGCACCACCAGCAGCAGCCCTACACGCAGCACATGCGCTCGCACAGCCAGCCCCCCGAGGACGTCGGCTTGCCGCCGCACCCTAATTCACACTCCAACCAGAACCAGAACTCGAACCCCAACTCCAACTCCAACCCCCTCAGCAGCGGCATAACCTTCCAGCGCACCTCCGGGCACTTCATCGGCCGCCCACGCCCCGCGCGCCACCCTTACCCACGCTCGGCGCCGCATCCGCTGCATTTGCGGCAGCAGCAGCAGCAGCAGCAGCAACAGCAACAGCAACAGCAACAGCGCGCGCGCCCGCTCGTGCGGAACACCGCGGCGCAGGCACAGGCGCAAGGCAGGCGGGCAGCGGGCCCGACGTCTGCGCCTGCGCCGATGATGGGGCTTGAGCAGCGCCAGCACCAGCACCAGCACCAGCACCAGCACCAGCAGCAGAGGCGCGAGTTCGGGTCGCCGCTGCGCGCTGCGGGTGCGTCTGCGCCGGCTCGGCCGGGAACGCCGGGAACGCCGGGAACGCCGGGAACGCCGGAGGCGGTGGTGCCGGTGGGGCCTTTTGGGGGCGGTGTCGGTGGTGGTGGCCTCGTGCAGTCGTTACTTCTGCAGAATCAACAGCAGCAGAAGACTGATGCGCCAACACCGTCCCTGGCGACGGGCATGTTTGCGCTGCTAGAGCGCATGGCGCGCGGGATTGACGAGGCGCGCACGATGCTGTACCGGGGTGCTGGAGGGCTAGGGGTCGGGGAGGGGCAGGGCAGCGCCAGCGAGCTGCGTGTGGAGATGTAAGTACCTAGTTACCTAGGTATTGATTCTGCAAGGCAAGATGGCGCGCTAACGAGCATCTTTCCGCAACCTACAGGCAGCGGACCGAGCAGCGCGCCCGCAACGCAGAGGTGACGGAGCTGGACGAGCCGCTCGCGGTGCTGCCGCTGGCTGGGTTGGGCGCGGTGCCCCGGAGCGGGCGGGCGGTAAGGGAACTGAGCCGTAAGTATTGACCTTCCATATGAGTGTTGAAAGATAGACGGTGCCAATAACTTATGCTTAACGACAGACGGCGCCGCCGACGCGCTGCTCCAGGCGTACGGCCTGCGCGGCGCAGACGACCTCTTCCTGCCGCACAAGCGGGAGCTGTACCTGCGGTTCGTGGGTGCCAGCCGCGCGCTGATGCATCGGGTGCTGGACGGGTGAGTGATGAGCGAGCGAGCAGCGGGAGATCAGACCAGGCCTGGCGGGCGGTCTCGGGCCTCGCCCTCTCGTACCCCGGGCCGCGCGAGATGAGGCAGAAACCTTAACCCCGACAAGCAGTGCGCGCTAGCGACGGAAGCGGCCTGGTCCCGGCCCCTGCCAAGGCGCTTGGGCTGCATGAGGCAGCGCGAAGGATTCGCGGGCGCCTAGATGGGGGAATTAGACCACTAGGCTGCATCGTGGCGTGGTGGTCCTGGGTGCTCATTTCTTTTAAGAGGCCTGCGTGCCTTTTCTCTCTCTCGAGTGCTTTAGCCCTTCAGCCCTCTCTGCTCGCTGCTCTCTGTCTCTGTCGTTGTCACCGTCGTAGTCGTCATACACTTACATACTGTCTTTATTTTAACTCCACCACGCTCTCTCTCGTCGTATAGTACGGATTATTCCATATACACACACACAAACAAACAACAACAAACAGCAACCATGCACGCCACCACGACCACCGCCCTCGCCCTCCTCGCCAGCACCGGCGCCCTCGCCCAAAGCACCTCCGTAACCTCGTGGTTCAACATGGGCTTCGACAACGACCCGGTCGCCTCGGTGATCGGCGTCTCCGGCAACGCAGTCACCTACGCCATCGCCTGCGCGCCCGACACCGACGCCGACGACTGCGGCCTCTACCCCTCCATGACCATCACCGCCGGCCCCGCCACCCTCGCCTACTCCTACACCGTGCAAACGGACTCTGCCTCCGTCGCCACCGATCTCGAGGACGAGTACGACACCTACGGCAACGAGTTCCTGATCGATTGCAAGCTGGACGGCACTACCCGCGCGAGCTGCCATGCTAGTGTCGGCGGGAAGAACGCTAAGGCCCCCACGGATACGACGACTACGCTCGCCAGCGAGGACATGTCGTTTGGGCCTTTGACGATCACGGCGGGCTTGGAGAGGCTGGCGGCAAGGACGGCGAGCGCGTCTGCGAGCGGTGCGTCTAGCACGGGTGCGAGCGGCAAGGCGAGCAGTGGCAGCGGGTCGGCGACTGCGAAGGGTGAGTGGTTTGCGTTCTTTTGTTCTTTGTTTTGTCCGGTTGTTGTTGTTGTGGAATCGTATTTGCTGACGAAGATGCGCGCACAGCTACCTCGGCGGCTAAGAGCGGCGAGGAGTCCTCCTCTGCCTCGGCCACGGCGAGCCCCTCGGCGGGCGGCGCGGGCCACTTTGCTGCGCCGCTGCTGGCGGTTGCCGGCGTTGCGGCTGCGGCGTTTGCACTGTAGGTGTTTTGGTTGGTTGGCTAGTTAGCTAGCTACTAGCTAGTTGGGGCTTTTTAGTGGGGGTGGTAATGTGGGGGTTGGTGTCGTTGTTGTTGGTGTTGTCTTCGTCGTTGTCTTTGATACCTCTTCCTCTCTGCTTGCTTGCTTGTCTGCTTGTCTGCGTAGTCAGGCAGACGGGCAGGCAGTTATTTACCGACTTAACTACCTGGTCACGAATGCTTATGTACTGTACCTGTACCCGTCATGTGCTTTGGTCTATGCATGCCTAGCATTCACCTATCTGCGGTTTTTGCGTGCATGGTCGTCTGTGTGTTTGGATTTCTGTTGGTAAGTGAGTGCGCTTTGGCCTAGCAGACGTTGTTTTTGAACGTAGACGTCCCGTGGGGAACGGGCATAGAGGGGTCGCTTGTTTGATGTTTTGAGGTTTGGGTTTCAAGTAGATGTGTTCTTTGTCTCAATTGCCCGTCCTTGTGTATCTGACATGTTTAGTGCCTGATTGTGAGTGCGTATAATGGGCTTGAAATAGGTGAAACGGTTCGGTTTTGGAATGGTTGCGTCGATTGGTGCGATGCCGTGGATGAGACAGGATGGGGATTTGGGATTGAGAACGTGCTCATATTTGTAGGAGGACGACCGAGACAAATGGCGTGCTAGAGCACATATCTGCTCCCTGCCATCCTGGCCCCAATCGGCCGCCGTAAAATGCCGACATCAGCTGTCGGACGCGATACCAAGCTTGAAGCTACGTTGCATTCAGAACCCAAGACAAAACCACAGCCTCGTCCGCCTTGATGCCTTGAACCCCACGACCGCCCTCGCCCCCCCGACCCATTCCCAGCCCGCCCGCACCATGGCGACCCGCGGCCAATTCAACACCAAGAACCCCACCATCAAGCGCATCCGTACGCGAGACCCCCGCACCCGCTGCGATAACGATCCCCCCCCGCGCTGACAATATCTATGTACCGCAGTGAAAGAAGCGTCGGAGCTGGCCAACAATGCCTCGACCGAATACCACGCCGAGCCGCTCGAAGACAACCTCTTCGAATGGCACTTTACGCTGCGCGGGCCCCCGGCGCCCTCACCCTACGCCGGCGGCATCTACCACGGGCGCATCATCCTGCCGCCCGCGTACCCGCTGCGCCCGCCCTCCTTCCGCTTCGTCACGCCGACCGGCCGCTTCGAAGTCAACCGCGAGATCTGCCTCAGCATCAGCGGCCACCACGAGGAGTCCTGGCAGCCAGCGTGGGGCATCCGCACCGCGCTCGTCGCTATCCGCAGCTTCATGGACACGGACGCCAAGGGCCAGGTCGGCGGCATCGACTGCACCGAGGCTGCCCGCAGGAAAATGGCCGCCGAGTCCGTCACCCATCGCTGCGCTAGCTGCGGCAAGACTAACGCGGACGTCATGACCGAGCGCGAGGACCTAGTCAGGGAAATGGTTGGCAAGGGCGAGATCAAGGAGGAGGAGGTCCCCGAGGAGCTGAGGCTCGCATACCGCGAGGACTTGGGCAAGCAGGCTGAGCCGGGCGAATCGTCGAGCAAGGCCGCCGCTCCGCCAGCCGCGAACGAGGAGGAGACGTCATCTGCGCAAAAGACCGAGACGACCACACCGGCTGCGAGTGCCTCTGCCCCGCTGTCCGCTGCCCCTGCGCCTGCACCCGCACCCGCTGCAGCGCGCCCTGCCCCGCCGCCTCCTCAGCAGCAGCAGCAGCAGCAGCCTCGGCGCGCGGACGACGCGGTCCCGGCCTGGATCGACAAGGCCATCTACGGCATCGTCGCCGCGCTGGCATTCATGATCCTGCGCCGCATCTTCTGAGCTTTCTTTTTTTCCTGCTTCCTCTTCCCGTATACGAACGGTCTCGAAATGGGGCTGGGGGTTCTTTTGCGTTTCTGTTATCTGCGGGTTCTTTAAGGGTTTAGCGTGGCGTTGGGGATGGGATGGGATGGGAAGGGGTTCAGCGATACCACTCTCGTAGCAATTAATGGGTGATTCTTCTTATTCTTTTCCTTCCTCGTTTCTTCTGAGATTGCGTGGAGCGAGATTGGTAGTATGGTACTGGGGTTTGGGACACTGCCTTCTGGGCTCGTCTGCTACGGTGCAGTGGGTGCGTACACACACCTTTTCACGAGCTACGTGATTGCCCGCAGCCCCTGCTCCGGTGCAAGCGGGCAAACTGATAGATTCAGTCAAAGCTACGCCGCGCCATAAACTCCACACCATACCATACTCAAAACCCCCACAACTTCGTCTCGGCATAACACCCCGCCGCCCCGGCCGTTATCGTCGCCTTACATGCCACACACAACGCCAATGGATCCCGCCCGCCCCACGCATCCACGCATCCACGCCTCCACTCCCTCTTGCGCGCAAAATGCCCTTTACAACTACTGCCTCCTGAGCCGCCCGGACGCTTGCTGGTGCGAAACTCATGCTAGTGACCTGTTTGTGGGGTCGTGTGTGGTGAGCTTGTTTGCTTGTTTGTTTGTAGCAAATTGTTCAGAAGGAAAGGGATATAAAGCGTGGTAGGTGTCGCTGGCCGAAGATGCGAAATGCCTTGTACATATATTCTGTGGAGGAGCGCTCACTGCAGTGTTTGATATGGCACCGGATAATCTGCCCACCCCCTCTAGATATTTTGCCCACCCCACGTGATAGCATCTACAGAATTATACAACATATTTTCTACCCCTTAAAATCTTAGGTCTCTATACCCTTATAAGTACCTTTATACCCTTCGAATGTTTTATTTTTATACCCTTATAGATACTCTAGTAGTCGTATATATCTATACCTCTATGCTCTCGTAGTATACTCTAGTACTCGTATATTTTTGCTTTTATATAATTATATAGTATCTATTAGCTGTAGTATAACAGTCTATTGTAACTATCTAAGAGGTATTATGTAGGTATTATATACTTTATTCAATATATAGTTAAGGGGTGGGCAAATTACCCGGGGCCTTTGATATAAATGCCGTGATAGTCATACGAGAGAAGAAGACAAACACGGGCTCACTGAGCTCGGCCGCCAAAAGAGGACGAGGAGATGGGCGATGAGGATGGCAAGACGCACGCCCACGCCAGGACGGACGAGCTCTTCCACCAGGTGCTGGGCGTGCAAGGTGTGCGGCGCAGCAACGGCACGCTGCGGCAAGGCGACGACGTCCTGTCTGATGCCCACCGCGGCTGCGCGACGTGTGTGTCTCTTGGGGATCCTGACCGGCGGCAGATGCCAGGGCCTGCTCGGGGGCGACAAGCACTTCCTTTGCCCACCTCCCACTGCTGACGCAGAGGGACGGCCCTGACGAACTGGAGGCCGCTAAAAGAGGACGACGAGCTGGGCACTGAGGATGGCAAAGACGACGGGGAGGGAGATGAGAGAGAGGAGTACGAGGACGGCGGTAAGGCTGGCATCAAGCGGGAGAGCCTTCACGCTGGCGTGTTGCCAGCTCTGTTCTTCACGCGCGCGTACACTGCGGGATCCTCCTTCGCAGTCAAGGCCTCAACATATCTTATGTTTATACGAGTACACTGTGAATGGAGGTGGGCGTTGTCACGCAGCAATGCCCCCATCGTACTTTCACAGTTAACACTTTCTATGCTTATAAAAGCGCTCTTCGCTCCGCTCCTTCTTCCTTTTCCTCTACACCCACGGAGAACTCAGCGAACACTCACGAAAGTCAGCTTCACTGGTACCAGATCTGCAGCCTCACTCACTCGACAAGAAAACATGACTGCTGCTACGAAAGCCAAGCTTTGGGCTTGCATCGACTCCCTCGATGACAAGAAGCTCGAGGGTGGAAACTACATGCGCGGCTCTCGTAAGAGCAGCACTGTAGACAGTTCAGAAATGGACTACCACCTCGATAGGGAACACACTATCACGAGGGCTGTCGACGACGGAGAGTTTAAAGCCGGTGTCACCTACTATCAGGTCTCGCTGCAAGCTAAAAAGGGACGAACCGGAAAGGGTAGCAAGCGAAGCAAGGCTACCGACAAGAAAGGGCATAGTAATGCAAAGGATATCAGAAGCAGCGGTACTGGTAGCACCTATGCTACCATCTTCGTCTCCAGCGCCTTGGAGAACAAGCCCCCGCCCGCTGCTATGGTCAAGGCTGCGCTAAAGTCGTCCTGCGCGGATGTCGATGAGAAGGAGATGAAGAACGGAATACTTCAAGTCCCTGTTCACAACTGCGTCATCCAGGGTGACAGAACCTGGAAGAACGCGCACACTGGAGTCGGTGGTAAGGAGGCTGACTACGCCTGAGTGCCTCCATGTCGCTGGAGCCTACGCCAACATCCGACGCGGTTGGGCATTTCTTCCTCACAGTGTGATGCGCAGTAACTGCTGACTTGCTTCACCTCCGCAAACCGCACTCGCAACCCTTGAGCGCCATGGCCTCCACTAACGATGACCACAACTAATGCCGGCTAATCTCTCCTTTGCAACGACTGGTATGATATGATCACACCTGCTTTCCTTGGGCTTGCTGACAACTACACCTGCTTTTCTGTAGGCTTACTGACGACTTCATCCCCTTTCCCTGATCACAACTAATACCGGGCTGGTTTTCCCTTTGCGATGGCCGGTATGATACGATCACCCTTCCTTTTCCTTGGCTTGCTAATGACTACACTTGCTTTCTACAGGCTTTCCCACGACTGCACCAGCTTCACGACTATACCCGATTCCCACGACTGTACGAGCTTTACACGACTATACCCGATTCCCACAACTGCACGAGCTTTACACGACTGCACGAACTTCACACGACTGCATCCAATTCCCCACAATGACACCTGCGTTTCCCCATGCTTGCTTGCTACCAAACAAGCTCAGCTGACAGTATACCCTATCCCATCACTGAACTTTGAGCAACTGAGCACACTTTCGAGTCTCACTCACGCTCGAAGACATAATCACAGAAAGCATCACTCACGTAGAACCCTGATAAAAATCCAAAAAAAAAAAAAAAAAACACCTTTCCCCAAATGCATTTCCTGAAAGTGATGTCCCTAGAATCATAATGTGAAAATTAAAAAACTACGAGGCAGATTAAAAAGCGAGGTAGAAACTGAAGTCATCGTAAAATCTTGGGAGGATAAAACTTTTATCATCTGCTTTTACGTTAGAATGCATTGTGATAGGATAATGTAACTTGAAAGAAAAACAACAATTATTTTCTGTTCTAAAAATGATTTTCTTTCCTTACTGTGCGGAGTTTCATGGGCCAAGCAAGATACCATGGCTATTGTATTCAAATAGAATTGTAACAGCAAGTAAATACTTAGAAACCGAAGCCAGCAGAATAACATGTCACGCGGGTGTACTTAATTAAGTTCGCCTACTTAGAAGACGTTAATGTTTGTATTTTTTTCATATTACGTATATTTTTTGGAAGGGAGGCATTCTATAACTTTTTTTTGTCATTTTTTCTTATCTACTAAACGCAAAAGAAAGTGAGAAAAACTACATCAATAGTCAAAAGAACAACAAAAACTAACCTAGGAAAATTACAGTCCGCACCCAAGCAAAGACCTTACATGATTAGCCATGAGCAAGTCATCTTCTGAATGTCCTTGCAGCATGCTAGTCTTCGATGCTACATGCTACACTAGACCAACTTTCTGACCAGCCTCGCCTTCAGATTCGGGATGAACTCCCTATCCTTCCAGCTGCCAGCAAACGCCAAGGAGTTGTCGATAGCTTCAAGCTCCTCAGGGTACTCTTCACGTTCCTTCAGGAAAGGTGACTGAAGCTGCTCCAGGCGCTCATCGAAAGTCTCCCTCAACAGCACACGCCCCCATTGTTCCCACTCCCAAGCGGTGTCTTCGTCCATGGGGCCAATGGTTGTCCAAGGTTCCGGCTCGTCGTAGTCTGCGGTGTCGATGATTTTGGGGTAGCGTGAGACCCAGTCAAAAGGAGTAGACGATGCCTTTTCCCAATCAAGAAGAGCGACCGCTTTGCCGTCGTCGTCCACAATGATGTTCCATTCGTGGATATCTCCATGGTGCAGCCAACAAGAGCCTTGCTCGAACTGCTCGCGGCCGAAGATGATAGGGAGACAACTCTGCAGCTTGAGCAGATACCTAGGCATCTCTTTGAGGGACTCGAGGTCGTATCTCTGATCGCCCAGAGATTCCATGTCCTCGTTGATGTTAAGGCTGCATTCCACGTTCTCACTCAGCCCATCAAGAACTTTCCATTCCTCTGGAATTGGCTTGGGGCGAATCCGACCTTCCATGTACTTTTCCTTGGCGACTCTCTCGGCTTCTTCCTCCTGCTCTCTCTCGAGCTTGGCGCTTTTCGCTTTTCTGACCTGTTCTTCCATTGTCCAAAACAATTCCCTGCGGACAAGAATAGGCGCCCAGTAACGAGCACGTTCTTCCATCCGAAGGTCCTGAGTTTCGGCAATCGCAAAGGCAATACGCGAGCTGGTGTACTGCTTCTTGCTTTCGAAAGGTCCACGATCCAAATTGAAGTCAAGACGCAGGTCGGATACGAATTCGTCATCGTTGAGTGGGCCAACGTGATAAGAGTCCTTGTCCGACAAAGGATTGTTCCAGGAATGGTACAGAGATCCCATCGTATCAAATTGGATGCGGGAAAGTTGGTCAACCCAGTCGGCTACAGTCTTGTGCAATTCAACCTTGGCTTCAAATGTCATCTTGGATTGGGCGTCCGCGTAGGTAGTACCCTGGACCTTTTCCATGAGTATCCATTCAAGGCCAAGCTCGTTATCCATCGAGGAGTCGAAGGCATAGATCTTAGGAACTGGAATGGTAGTGTTGTGGCGAACATACTCCATGGTAGAGACCTCGATCTGTGTGCGGTACCAAGGAAAATCTGGAAGTGCGCAACGGAAAATGCATTCCTTGGTTCCCTTACTGTCTTTGTCCGTAGACGAGACAATGTAGACTTTGTTGAACAAGCCTGCGGCCAAGAACTTGACATCAATGTCCTTTCCGAGACCACAAAGACCTGTGAAAGGGCGGATCACGTTTGCGATCTTAGCGATGTCGGGCTCCATCTTCCAAGCAGGTTCCCAGCTATTGTCGAGGATATCGTATTTGTGCACCATGACACCTTTTCGGAGGTCTGTAGAGAGCTCTGGGGGCCCTCCCATGGATACGCGAATGGGTAATGTGTCCGGGTCTCTCTCACAACAATCCTGGGGCAGAGCATCAGTTGCGGTAAGAGAAGTGACCACAGAAGATGTGACTTCATCACTGTTGTGTACAAGCGGGAACTCTTCAATCCAATCAACTACAGCCTGGGCCTCCCAATCTTGTTCACTCTCGAACTCAGACTCCGGTGAATGAGAAGCCGCCACAGGAATGGCATCCGCCACAGGAACACCAGAGTCAGGAGGCTCTTCCATCGCCGTGACAAAAGAATTGACCGTGGCAAAGGAATTGATTCTACTGGCCGACCGATGAGCGTGTTCGGTGGCTATGATTCTTGGCGTGGAGTCGTCGTCGCTGCTACCGCTAAACCTCGCAATGTGTGAATCAATCGCGCCGTGCAGCTGGGGCATGATATCGTGATGTCCTGAGGGAGAGACCTGGGAGGGACTGTCGGGGGGAGAGCTGGATGGAGAGTCATAGGGAGGGTTGGGTGGCGAGTCGTCAGAGGAAGAGTCGTGAGAGTTTGAGGACGGACTCGCCTCCGGGTCGGTCGGGGTCTTAGGCGAAGGGTCAGTGGGGGATTCCGACGAATGAGTCAGCTCCGGAGTGCTCAAATAAGTGAGAGGTGACGAAGTCGAAGGGGAGAGGGTCGAAGGGTGAGGAGTTTCGGGCTCCTTCGGTCCGGAAGCGAAGTCGCGTACGTGGTTTTCGTCCACGGGAACGACAACCGCAGCGGACTCAGAGTTGTCGACAACGGTTTCCTGCTCACTGATTGGCTCGGTGGTCTGAGCATGGCGCCTGTGAGGAAAAATACCCCTCTTCGTGATCGAGTCTTTAAGATTGCTCGAGGTATTGACTTTGCTTGAACTGATCCGGCTAAGGGGTGAGCTTGTCGGCGAGAAGTTTGGGCTGTGTTGCGGTTCCGGGGTCGCTTGCTTCAAAGCCACGGAATTCAGGCTCTGGGAGCTGGAGAACGTACGCAGAGAGCCCTTGAACCGATCGCGCAGCTTCAAGGCATGCTTCTTGCTGATGTCACCGTCGTCTCTCGACGGGAAAACTGACCTGTCGGGTGGAAGACCATCTGCGCTGCTGGAGGGTGAACGCGACGCGTTGCTGTCAGGCGACCAACGGCTCTGTGACGCCGGCGATGGGCTATCAGCCTGGGCGTCAGGCGGGCTATTACGCTTGCGTTTGCCTTTGCCGGTGAGGGCCCTCTCAAGGAAAGAAGGCTTCATGTTGTCGAAGGGATGGTCGAAGGGATGAGAAGCTTCAGAAGCGGAGTTGTCAGAAGGCATGCGATACCGAAGGTGAGTAGCGCAGTTTGTTGAAGGTGGAAAAGGGAAGAGGGTGGTGGGTGGCTCTTAAGTAGGCGGCGGAAATTTAGTTGTTCGCTGATGGTGTCAAAGACGATGTGAAAGTGAACGATTAACACGCTGTACCCACGCAGAGTTTGACAGCCGACACGTGAAGCGTGTGCACTTTGTTAACACAGCGAGTAATATCTGTGCGCAAACTTTGTGCTTTTTGTGGCGGGGGAGTCGACGTTCCTCCTGCCTCTTTTGGTCAGCTTTGAAAGATAGGAAGCTCCATGCCAAAGCAACAACAACACCTACCTTCACCTTCTCCTAGTTGCAACATCATTACGAATAGAACCGCCAAACTTCGCCTCACCCAAATGCTCAGCATTTTATCACTGTATCCCCAAAAGAGCTCACCAAATCTTTAGAAGCACTCATTAGCTTGTTCCTGAATACAAACACTCCCAGTCTCACAGAATGGAGGACGCCAATGCTCGTAACAGGCATTTCCGACCTCAACCTGGTGCTGATCCCGTGGAATACTTCCGACGAAGGCGACGTGGATACTTCAAATGGAACTACGCAAGTGTCAATGGACGATGGAACGTTAATATTGATAAAGTAAAAGCAACATTAGAGCCGCACTTGCCAGACCTCGGCATGCATCCTCAAGAGCTCGTTATCGACAATTTCTACTCGGGACCCACCACCGCGTATGGTGGCGACGCTGCCAGGTATTACACCGTACGAAGTGGGTCTGATCGGGGAAAAGAATACTTGCTAAAGATCAATCTTCCAATATTCCCCTGGTACTTGACGGAAAGTGAGGTCGCAACAATGAAATATGTCCGCCTCCAAACAAGTATTCCGGTCGCAAAAGTCTACGCGTACGATGCGAGCGGCGATAACGCTATGGGCCATGAGTGGATACTGATGGACAAGCTCGGAGAGTGGTCCAGCACATTTTATGCTCTGAACAACGCACTTGACTTCGACCTAAAGTACAACATCGTGTTAGTCTTGGCCGAATGGACGAACCAGCTATCGCTTTTGAGGTTTAATGAAATTGGAAGCCTCTACCATCGGAAGAAGTCCCCAAGCGAGGGCTCTGTATCAAGCCAGCGCAGGATACCCTCTTCAACCTGGCAGAATAATTCAACTGGTTACAATGATGCAACCTGGCAGAACGATGATCTCTTGGGAGACCTCTATATGGGAGGGACTGACCTGCTAAGGAAGATTTTACCACGTGATGAGATACAAATGCCTCCGCAAACAGGCAATGCGCAGAATTCCGTCAGAGAATTGCGATTCCGTCAACTCCCAGACCCCGAAATGATTGATGAGCTTTTCGAATTAGGACCTGCCGTACAGTTGTGCTACATGTGGGACTGGCGTTTGGAATATGGCGTGTTCCATGGACCATTTTCTACCACTGAACATTTCCTAAGGTCTTTTGTGGAACTTTCACTTCACGAGATCATGGACCAAAAGCAGAGGAAGCGCTCGGAGCTTGCAATGCTTCAACGAAAGTACGATAGGAAGGAGATGGATACGTTACCCTCATACGATGGAGAAGGCGAATCAAGATTAGAGGGGGATCTTGACCCTGTATGGAGCGAGCTTGCGAGCCTCAGAGCCAAGATCGAGAGCTTGGGACCCATTGACGAAGACGACACAATAGATTGGCAATCCCAAAGGTACCTTTTGGACGAGTATAATCAAGAAAACGAAGAAGAAGACACGGCAGAGGAAACCAACGAGAACGACTTCAGCGAAGACGCTTTTGCTTCTGGCATGCAGAACTGTCTGGAACTCTTGTATCTTCTTCCAAAAGTCTGCCCGCCGTTAGGGGAGAAAGCTGCACACCTGTACCATCCCAACATGACCGAGGAAAATTTGCTTCTTGACGGCGAAGGCATTCCAATAGGGCTTCTTGACTGGTCGCAGGTTATCGCCGTCCCCACTTCCCTCATGGAGCCCTTTCCAAGCATCATATGCAGCTGGACACGCGTGTCAGAAGACGTCGACAATGCGTCGGAAAGATTTGATGCCATCCTGAGGTCATGTTTCAAGGGGAAGTTGGAAAGGCTCAGTTCACCAGCATTCGATGCGTGTAAAGATCAGGCGGGCGACTACGTGCCGCGCAGCCTAGATGACCCCGAGCGTATCAAACACATCGATGAGCGCGACCTAAGAAACATTTGGCGTTTGGCCAAGGAAGGGGGACAAGGCGGGCGAGACGAGGTCCACGAGATCTTCAAGAGGGTGAAACGGCGTTCAGAATGGGGGTTCTAGAGGAGGGGACGTTCACGCGGGACGTTGTCTACCGGGAAAGCTTCGGCTTGATCTGGTGCCGGACAGGCACGGCATGACAGGGTACGAGGGTGGGGTCCGCATAAGGACGGGGGGCTTGGAGACCCATTGATTGTAAAGACAGGCCTCGCTCTTTTAGAAAACAATGTCTAATATCTCATTAGTATGAGTTCTATCGCGGGAAGCCACAGGTTTAAAAATTGAATCTCCCCGTCACCATGAAGCGAAATTCACCACCCAGCGAAACAGTGAAGAATACAAGCAGTCCCTACAGAATGCTCCTTGGCTAGCTACAGACCCGAGCTCTACATCGAGCGAAAAGATCTTAGAGCACGCACATACGAGAAACATCATTATCTAAGAGATCTGTGATGAGATTGACGGCGGTTGGCTGACAAAGACCGGACAGACAACCTCGTAGGGACGCAACGTCACCGCAAACATCCGTCTCAAAGGCCAGCAGCTGGCTTCAGAGCGCATCTGCCGACAATGTACCATGGAACCGGCGGGAATATGCCCGTGGATCATCCGTTTGTACCGTGCGAAGAGCGGTCAACGGGCATATCGGAGGACGGAGGCAAAAAAGCTGGGCGGAAACGACAGCTAACACCAAGCACAAGGACGAATTCGATTGATGGAGGTTTCTCAGGACGGGGTTAATTGATTTGGAGGCCATGTGAATGTCAAAGTCAGAGTGTCAAACAGCCGAGTCCCCTGCAGATCCCTGATTCAGCGGGCTCCAAGGCTAAGCCGAAAGCGGGGGCCACGCGAGGCGCCGGCCTGGCAGGCTGGCGACTCTGGCCGCGACCATGTCTTACAAAAGCAAGCACCCACGCCTCCAACCCGCGCGACGCCCCATCCCTTCTCGTCCGCAGCCCGCAGACTGGTCGGTCGGAGCCCCAACCCGCTTCTGCCACCTCCCTCTCTCATCGCTTCCGCGGACCCAATCAGCGATGTTACCGTAGCCTCGACCGCCGAAGCATCCGCCGCAGCTTCACCTCCGCGCGACCATCCAGCCGCATCCATCCCTACGCATCTTTTGCCCCAACGACTCCTGAGCCCTCCCAGGCTTCCGTGCAGCGCGCTCTGCCAACAAACACACCTCACGCGGCCGTAGCATGGCCACGCTCGCCTCCGACTCTCCTCCGCCCTCCCCGTCCTACACCATGCGGCGAAAGAGCCTGGCGCGGAAGTGCGAGCGCTACATCTGTGGTGTTTTCTCATATTTCCCGCTGGCCATCGTATATGGCCTCACGACGTGGGCAGTATGGGTGTCAACCCAAATCGACATGCTCGAGACTAAAACCAAATCGAAAAGTAAGGGGATCTGCGCGCAGGATCGTTTGGCTACCGTCATGCTGCAATACTAACAGGCTGTGAGTATTTAGGTCATACATCTGCCGTGCTAGCTGTGATTTTCTATGCTATGCTTAATTGGTGCTACACCACCGCCGTCTTTACCGACCCTGGTTCCCCGATTGATACGACCAAATCCGGCTACAGCTCCTTGCCGACCCAGGAAGTATCACGACCTTACACTTCGTTTACCGTCAAGTCCACTGGCGAGCTGCGATTCTGCAAAAAGTGTCAGACGAGGAAACCGGACCGCGCGCATCACTGCTCCACCTGCAAGCGCTGCGTTCTGAAGATGGACCATCATTGCCCGTGGCTCGCCACGTGCGTTGGACTTAGAAACTACAAACCATTCCTGCTATTCCTCGTATACCTGTCCATTTTCTGCTGGATATCCTTCGCGGCGTCCGGGGGCTGGTGCTGGAATGAGTTTACCAACGACTCATACATGGACAACCTGATGCCAGTCAACTATATTGTTCTGGCTGTCATCTCAGGTATCGTGGGATTGGTCATTACAGGCTTCACAGCTTGGCACATCATGCTCGCCGCACGCGGCACGACCACGATCGAAAGCCTGGAGAAGACGCGCTATCTTTCACCACTCCGCAAGTCGAAACAGCAATTCAACGCTCATCACGGTCAACGCAACTATGTCGATGGAGATATAGAACCCCGCACCAGTATTGGAGACGCCATTATGGAAGTGCCAGGTGTGACACGCCCTGAGGAGGGCGAGGAGTACTCCATGCGCAACTCCCCGGCCGAACGATCGCTGCGTCGCAACTGGGCCGAGGTGGAAGCTCAACGAGAGCGCGACCGCTACAATGAATATCTGGAAGAGCTGGACAGCGAGAAACTGCCCAATGCGTTCGATCTCGGCTGGAAGCGGAACATGATGCACGTTCTCGGCGAGAACCGGATTTTGTGGTTCCTGCCGATCTGTAACACTACCGGTGATGGTTGGCAGTGGGAGGCTTCGCAAAAATGGGTTGCAGAGCGCGAGCGCATCGCAGAGGAGCGCTTCACGCAGATGCAGAGGCAAAAGGACCGCGAGCGGGCTGCAGGCTGGGGCATTGACAGTCCGCCACGCCGGGCTAGCCCGCCCCCTCGGATCTCCTACACGGTTTCGAACAACCGGAACTCATGGGGCAGCATTCCGACCAAGCAAAAGCGGGACAGCAGGTTCCTGATGACGAGCGATGGCCTAGCAACGGTGCCCCTGGCCGGGCGAAGGAGTCCCAACAAGGCCGACCAAATCTTAGGCCGCGCACCAGGATTGTACTCTGATGATCCGCTGGCCGACAGCATGGGCATGGGCGTGCAAATGCAGAACATGCCGCCACGACGCAGCATCTACGGCGACCTAGAAGACGACGATGACGATGACGATTACGAAGACAGCTCCGACGAAGGACCCGCGACGGCGGAGCTGGCAGAGGCACGACGCAAGGCTTCTCTCGCGCTGGCCCAGGCTCAGCTCGAAGGCCGCAGGCCTAGCAGGGCGGAAATCAAGGCTGAAATGAAGGCCGCAGCGGCAGAGGCGACGTCGACGACGGCGACGGCTGCGGCCACGACGACGACAACGGCGGAAAACTGGAACGACGTCCCGGACGACATGTTCAGTGCAGCGGGCAAGGCGCGTGCGGCGGTGCGCAAGAAGAGGGCTGAGGAGGAGTGGCAGGAATGGGGACCATCGTGAGCAACAGCGGCATTTTTCTTCTTCGTGCTTGCATGCTTCGACGATAGAGGCCTTGCGGGTGGAGTTGTCGATGGGGTTGGAAATGTAGGTGCGACCTGAGCATTTGTTGGCGTTTCCCGGACTGGTGGAAGACAGGTATGTGCGTCGTGGTTTAGCCTGTATTGCCCTATGAATCTTTAACTGTCATACTTTTTCTTCTTCTGTGTTCTCTTCTCTGTGCTTTCTGCGAATGAAGGTGTTGGTAAGTCTGAATCAAGGGTTCCTGCACATGGCTTAGCGCCTTGGCGTCTTGCTGGAACAATATCAACGTTCTTCCTGAACAATGCTCTTCACTTCATCACTGCTGTCCTTGTGAGGGCGCTGGGATCGTTGGGAATCACGGTTGATGCGAAGTCTCGTCTACGGTAGGTTTGCTGCTTTTTTTTATTGCCGTCTGTGGGTATGAGTTAAGAGTTGTTTTCACACGGATATCTTTTAGATGTCGCTGTTTCTTCTCTCATTGGTTTCTTTACTGTCATGATGTGCACGTAGTCCTCCTACGGCAGTCTCTTTGCTGTATCAGTTATCAGGCGAAGTAACCTTGTGGCAGCCTTGCAGACATGCCTATTTTAGAGACATTTCTGCTGTTAAATTGACATCAATGGACGTTCTGCGTCTCTTGAGGTTTAAACCCAGCCTTTCCAGCGCGGATACCATTATCGCCATGCGGGTGGCGTACAGAAGTGAGGACGCCCTAGACCAGGCTTGAGCCGCATCTTCCTTGTCACAGAGCCATGAACTCTTGAGAGGAGAGGACGGGAATCTAAACTTTGAAGTGGCTGGGGCACGAGTGTATGTCCATCATTTTCAGGCGTCGAAAGAACAATCGCAACCCGCACAATCGCAACACCAAACAATTGGATCACCAACAATCTCAACGCAAGAACAATATCAAGATGACAACTGAAATGAAAGAAGAACACATTTATCTTTATCTCTTTTCTCAAAGCCAAACCAAACAACGAACAACGAACTCTGATCCACAAACCGCGATTCTCACGATCTACATACGCCCTCGACAAATCACAGACACATCAGGGTCCATTTCGAGAATCGAGAACAACCCGCTTCTTTATCCGCCACACCCGCCATGGAGAACACACACGCCGCCGGCCTGACCACCAGCCTTGTCAACCACGCCGCCGCCTATGCTCGGCGTATCCTGTTCAAGACTACCCAGCGCGGTATAAAGACACGCAAGTTCCGCGGCATCAAGCTCTCTTTCCTTCCTCACCACGAACACCTTCAATCCAAGTAAGCAAACACCACACACACACACACACACACAATCCCACAATCCCACAATCCCACATCACCATCTTCATTATCAAATAAGCATAACTGACCCCCCTCCCCACCCAACCAGCCAACCCACTATCATTCCAACCATCACAATGGCCAACCCCACGATCCTCGAGCCCGTCAACGCCGGCGCCCCGGCCCCCGAGCAGTACGAGCCCGTCAACGAGGGCCCGTCGCTCTCGCGCCCCCTGCGCGGCACCAGCGCCTGCACCGTGCAGTAGACGTCTTGCTCTGTAGCGGCACCACCAAAGGCGGCGCGCAATGCTGATGCTTCCTTCCACTGCCTCAACAACAGCAGCAACAGCATCGGCGGCAAACAGCTGCTGCAACTGCAGCAGTAATCGCGGCAACTTGCGCCGTGCCGTCTTTGACATCACCGATTGGCCAGTTCGTTGTTAGACGCCTCTTGCTTCTTTTTAGAAGAGTCGTCATCACATTCGTTTACACCCTTTTCCTTGTTTCTTTTTTTCGGATTTCTCTTTTCCTTCTTCGTCGTCTCGATTCTTCGGACAACAACCCGTTACGGAAAATCAGCAAACACCTTACACTTGCCCTTTTCTTTAGCAGCTAGTGGGGACTCCGGATCACGGTTCTTCGAGTCTCTTGTGCGTGCGCCAGACGGGCTTTCGTGGGCGTGCGTATGGCTTTTTGCTTTTTCTTTTTCTTCACTTTGCACTTATAAATAAAGGGGCGAGGGGGATGGATTCGGCGGAGTTATGTGTATGCTTCGAGGGTACATATATAGCCGTGCTTGACAAATTTGAGTCTTCCTTGCTCCTAAACTTGGTTTTCTGCGTGAAATGGATGAGCGTAGGGATGGTGTTACTGATTGTGCTCTTCGCCGCGAGATGATCGTCAGCACTTCTCTCAATCCTTGCCTTTTCAATAAGGCTTGTTGACCTCAGGAACCACAGCACGCACTTAATTTCTCATACTATAATGTTTTTTATACCATTCTCGCCTGCATACATAATGTACTAACTCATCATGAACGACTCGGGTGAGTGGTTGAATCTCCAAAGACCGTGTCATACGTGTTGCTTTGTTTGTTTGTTCTAAGTGGACCCATCCATGGTCATGAACATCGTCATACCGTTCATGCGCACTATCCCAGTGCGTGTCTCGTATACTTTTCTCCCACAGCTTAAGTGTAAACCTCCTCCGTGAAAGCGTTCAGCTGCACACCCTCCTTCGCAATATCCTCGTCCTTCAGGAACAGCAGCGGCATCTCGACCAGCATGCCGCGGACACGGCCGAGGATCTCCTTGACCTGCGCCGCACCCTCCGGGCCGGGCGCGAACTTCTCGGCCACGACGTGGCCACGCTTGTAGCGGCGCGGCTTGTCGCTGTCCTCGTCGTCCTTGTGGTCGTCGTCGTCCTTGCTTTCCTTGAAGTAGCGCTCGTAGTACTCGTCGTAATCCTTCCACGTGCGCACGCCGTCGTACGGCACGCAGTGGAACACCTCCTGGAAGGCGTCCGTGTTGCTCTTGGCCCGGCCGTTCCAGAGGTCGAGCGTCTCGTCGCTGATGGGGTCCGTGACAATCTCGTCCTCCTGCGAGCCCCAGTCGTACGTGTTCGGCACGCCGATCGGCATGTAGTTCTCGTTGGGGTTCTCAATGTCCTGAGGCACGAGGAGACCAAGGTGCTTGCGGAAGAGTTGCCTGCGGAGGGAAGCGGCGAACTTAGAGGCACGCCAGGGCTGTCCGTCCATGAGCGAGTCGACGGGGGTGGGGTCTTCGATGACGACAGCAATCTCAGAGTCGTGGTCACCGAGCTGAGAGCGGTCGTTGAGGTTGGCAGAGCCGCAGATGACGATGCGGTCGTCGGCAATGAGCAGCTAGTCTAGGTCAATTTGACGTCTCTTGTGCCTTGTTGAGAACTCTTACCTTGGAGTGAATGTACAACTCCTCCGAGACGAAAGCATCAATCTCATCCACGTTACCGTGCTCCCACGGAACATTCCTGAGATCCTCGCCGCCGAGCATGTAGCAGGAGCTGACGGTATCCCAGCGGCCGGTACCAAGACCTTGGTGCCTGCCAGCGCGCTCCGCTCCCTCCTGGTACTGGCCGTAGCGCTCATCGGCCTCTTGGCCATCATCGCCGTACGCGGGGTTCTCAGAGCGCCTAGGCGGTTCGTCACCGTAACGAGGCGCGTCCTCGCCGTAGTTCTCTTGGTAGCCACCGCCATACTCGACATCGTGCTGGCGACGAGCCTCCTCGTACTGGACACCGCCCTTGTCCTCAGCCTCCTTCATGGCAGCGCTGACGTTGATCCTGTCGTAAGTACGGAGGTTGTAGAAGCGGATGTAGTCCATGGGGTTGACACCCTCCTTGGCAATCTGCTCGTAGATAGACTTGCCATGACCGCGGTTGATGGAGTTGTACTGAAACTCCATGATAGCGCGAGTGCTGAGAGCCTCGTCGGTGCGAAGGTCACCGGGGAAGGCGGGAACAGCGGGGATCATGACAATCATCTTCCACTTCTCACCGTTCCTGGCGGCGCGCAGGACACGCTCGACCATGGCGGCACCAATCTTGTTCTTGACAGCCTTGGCATCGTCGCAAGTGGCGGTGATGAAGAACTGGTTCTCGATGTAGATGAAATGCTTGCTGTTCCTGATGATCTCAACGTAGGCGTTTTGGATGGAGTGCTAGAACCATTAGTCACCAGATCTCCTAGCAGGTACCGTGTATACTTACCTCAATCTCAACACCGTGGCTCCACTTGGCGCAGCTACGAGTCAACTGGATGTTCGACGGTCCGGTAGGAGAGTTGTCTCCACCACCGCGCTGCTCACCACCCTGGTGAGGGCGGAAGCCGAACCGTTCCTCTTCCTGCTCAAAGCGGTCGCTCACACGCTCACGGAAGGTGTGGCCGCGAGGAGGGTGCTGAGGCTCCTCTCCGTAGGCGAGACCCTCGTCATAGCCCTCTCCGCCAGACTGAGCTCCGGAGCCGGTAAGCGACAAGCGCTTGTACCTGTCATCCTCGCGGATCTTGTACTTCTCGTGGTAGATGAAGTTCCAGCGCTGGACAAAGTGGTTCTTGAGATCGTGCACGACAGGGCCGCTGATGCAGAGGGAAACATCAGACCATCCCATACGCGAGCTCACAGTGCGGTCCAGCTTGTTGTTCTGCCAGTTGGCAACGTCTTGGAAGTCCATGATACGCGCGTTGTTGAAATCCTGACCAGGGAAGATAATGTCGTCAAGGTTGCCAGGGTGGGCATCAGCGATGGAGTGCTGGTTGGTGTCCCAACGGCCATAGCAGAGATCCAGGCCTCCCATGAACGCAATGTGACCATCGATAAGGCAGAGCTTCTCGTGGTGCGCCCAGTACAGGACGGTGTCTTCGTGCATACCGTAGAGGGCCTTGAGGGTGTCACCTGGCAGCTTCGAAGCGGCATCCGCGCTAAGGCTGATGTTCTTGAAAGCATCAATGAACTCTTGTGTGACAGTCTGGCGATCGGGCAGATGGTCGGGGTGGCGGAAAACGGCAATGTTGGGGTGGAGCTTCTCCAAGTGGTGCTTGGTGTGGGCAGAAGACACTGTAAGAGGAGGGGCAATCAGCGGGTCCGTTGCCTCTACATGTTCCAAAGATTTGAAAATAACATCCAGTCCCCAACGAGTGAGGAATCTAGTGAATGGGTCCGTCGACCGAGGGAGAAAAGAATGGAGGTAGTCCGGAACTACCGGATTCAAGTACTTACGGGTAAGCGCCTGCGTCACCTCCTTGTAGACGATAATGTTGACCTTGACGCCCCGCGAAGCGGCAGCCTCAAGCATGCGGTCAATTCTGTACTGCTCGTTCCTCGCAGGAGGACGACGCAGGTACAGCTCGGGAGAGAGCCACCCTAACAATCATTAGCCATTGACCTCGCGTCGGTAGAGCAATGCCGTCTTACAGTCGAGAATCCAAATGGACTCCCTGGCCTTCTCGAGAGCCTCCGAGACAGCCCACATGTAGCCGCAGGCATCGACGAACCACTTGATGTCGTTGTCGTGACGCTGAGGGGCAAAGCTGAGGAAGCGATGGTCGGAGTGGTTCCCATCGCCCTGACCTTGCTGCTGACCAGCGCCAGCGGCGTTGTACTCGCCCTCGTTGCCGCCCTCATTGTGCTGCTGCTGCTCCTGCTGCTGCTGCCCCTCATCACCGCCGCCGGTGAACGACTCCTTCAGGTCGTGCAGACCCTCGTGGACCTTGTGGAAGAAAGACGACATTCCGGTGGGTGTCGGTCTCGAGAATGAATGAGATGCGGACCCTCCGGATACGTTGGAGGAGTGAGGATGGTTATAAGCCTGGGATACGAGACAGACAGCACGGTCAGTGACCTGAAACGATTCATGACAAGGTACACGCACGCAACGGAGGCGGCTGTGTTGGCGGTCAAGATGCACGCGGCGGGGTACTCACAGGTTGCTGGTCTGCACCAGGCCTCTGACGCCCCAGAAAGTGTCGGCCTATGTCGCCGATGAAGCCGCGCTCGCCCTCCTCACCATCGCTGCCATGATACTCGCCGTATGCGAGGTGGTGATCGTCGTCATCGTAGCCGGACATTGTTCTGCTGGCTGCTGGACAACGGCAGCTCTTCGGCGGCCAGGTGTGACACTGACAGGCCCGCGAAACGGGCGGTAACGCGGTGGGGCAGAGCAGCCAGCTCTACCCCACATCTCACCAGCTGCAAGGGAAGCTTCCACAGCCGCATAGCCGGAGCTCATGGCCTTCCTTATGCTTCATCAGCAAGCCGACAACTCCCGTCAACATCTCCCGGCTTCATCATCGTGGCTTGCCTGCCAACCTGATTGCCCGCCTCTGGACCCTGGCGATCGCGGCTGCTGTGGGGATCAATGACAAAACATCCGCCTGCGATGAGGTCAGCCACTGTTGAGGGCGAGGTACAAAGCTACCGTCTACCCTGCTACCCCTCTTTCCTGCATCTCTATACCATTGAGCCGGTTCCCGTGTGATTCATCCAGTCAATTGCCATCATGTCTTTCTTGCTTCCCGCCAGACTCGCTCCCCGCGCTATTGCGCCCCTCTCCGCAAGACTCGCTCGTCCTGCCTTCAGCTCCAGCATCCGGCAATTCCATCAATCTTCTGCCAGCATGGCTTCTTCCGAGTATCCCATTGCGACCCTTGATGTAGAGCCCCTCGACTTCCTTCTTATGGCGACTGCGCGCTAACAGCATCAGTCGTCGCTGATTCCGAAGCTTCCGGCTTCTTCTCCCACCCTTTTCGAAGCAAAGAAGGCCAAAAACCTCTCCTTTGAGGAAATCGCGAAGAAGCTTGGGCGTGAGGAGGTTGCCGTGGCCGCGCTCTTCTACGGTCAGGCCAAGGCCTCGCCCGAGGACATCAAGAACCTGTCTGAGCTTCTCTCCATCCCCGTCGAGAAGCTTGAGAGCCAGCTCTCTGGTTGGCCCGACCGTGGCCGTATCATCGACATGCCCCCCAAGGACCCTCTTGTTTACCGTCTGTATGAGGTTGTCCAGAACTACGGCTACGCGTACAAGGCAATTCTCAACGAGAAGTTTGGTGATGGTATTATGAGCGCCATTACCTTTTCCACCAAGGTTGAGAAGGAGAAGGACGAGAAGGGTGAATGGGCTGTCATCACTCTACGTGGCAAGTGGTATGTTGAAAAACCTCCCTTGTTTTTCGAGCGCAGCTGATAAACCCACAGGCTCCCTTACAACCGCTTCTAAACGCCGTAATAATATGTAATTGATGATATCCGTCTACATATCCCGTGAATGCTGTCAGAATACTCGGGATAGTTAGTTGTAGATTTGGAGATAATGAATTTGTTCGGTATTCAAGCCTCGTCCCTTGTGTTTGTCTCTGCGCGGATCACTTCGCGCCCGAAGGATGATGGGCAGAACATGGCCAATCGCCTGCACACGGATCGACAAGGGTATTGACCAGCCCTTGTACCTGAGGCTGAGCTGCCGAAATCTTGGATCCATCTGCGCGCTGCCCGGACGGTTGCCTCGGCCCGTCCCGCTTGGATCCATCGATTCTTTCGATCCGGATCCCTGCATTAGCCGGAGCCCGCTCCGATCCGTCTTAATATGGAAGTTGGATGAAGAAGCTATGAGATGCAGTAACAAGTCTCAGCGATAGGGCAGATACTCGCGACACTGATAGAGATGTTCTATAAATAAAGGAGGCGGGTATAAGACAATGGTGTTTATGGTGCGTCAAAAGCAGAGCCGCAACTCGCAACTTCCTAAATGGGGGGTGGGTATTCTTTAATATATATGTATCTCGAATCAGTGCTGAACTTTCACAATCAGTTGAGTTGCTTGACCGCTTTTCTACGATTTTGTTGTGTTGTGTTCCTTGTGCTTTCCTTTCCGGGTCCCTTCATTTTTCAAGACTACCCGCTACTCGTTCAATTACTTCTCTTCCAAACCATTTCTTGCTTACCTTGGTACCACTCCACCCGCTACCAAGGTACCACGTCCGTCATCTGCCTACTGCCTGCCTGCTGCCCGCCTGCTGCCCGCCTGGCGCCCATCCGTCGCTGTTCCCGCCGCTCTTCAGATAGTTTTCTTCGGTACCACCATCGGTCACCACTGCACGCTCACATCTTCTTCACGTCTCCATCCCCTCAACACCTCTGTCCTCCCAACACCATACAGCTGCCAACCTCACTGCCATCACCATCACCATGGTCGTGCCACTGCAGCCGATCAGACAACATGTGTGCGCCAAAGAGGGCTGCGCCGCTTCGTTCAACAACCTCAAGGAGCTTCACAGTCACATGAAGCGCGAAGATGATCACGACTACTGCGAAAAGTGCAGGTTCTTGGCTCAGGACTGGGACAGCCTCATTGCTCACAAGATCAACTCACCTGTCATTCACCTTTGCTGCAAGTTCTGCGGCGAAGACTTCAAGACGACGAGTGGTCGTGACAGACACGTCAGACAGGTGAGTACACTACCTAAGTTCACTTCACCTTTGCGCGCGCAAGCTTTCAACTGACTAGGTGACAGAGGCATCCCGTTGACCAAGACCTTCGCTGTCCTGGCTGCGGCGAGCACTTCATCCGCGCCGCCGCTCTCACCGAGCACCTCGAGTTCGATCACTGCCCGAAGATCAGAGCTGCCCAGTTCAAGAGCAACCTTCAGCACAAGACCATTGTTACCAAGCTGCTCCAGAACCCTGAGCATGCGGTTGCCAAGCTGAATGACACCTGGACCGAGGCCGCGCGCGACATAGACAACACTGGCGGCATCAAGATCGGCAACTTTATTGACGACAAGGATGAAGGTGTCTCATTGGCTGGCCATGAGGCTTTACAGAAGCCTTTGGAGCCGGAGGTCAAACCTCTTCCTGTCAATGCGCCTCGTCTCAGAGAGCGCTGGCCGGCCCTGTCCGACATAACCAGTGGTATGGGGGCAGTCTCCGTCACCGGTTCAACCTGCACTTCCAGTCAGGGTGGCGTGGGTCTTCTTTCTCGGACCCCTACACCTTCTAGGACTCCTACGCCGGCTGCATCTGTCCGTGATGCGTCTGCCCGTGCTCCCTCAGTGTCCGGCTCGGCCACCACGGAAACAACCGTCAAGAACGGCACGGCCGCCTCAAGCAAGGTCGCCTCAAGCAAAGCCTGGAAATCTGGCAAATCATCCGAAGTATTGTTCAAGGGAGCCAAGCCAACGCCTCTGAACACTGATTGGGAGGCTGCCCTCAAGGCCAAGGATGCACAATACGAGCAAGACAACTCTAACAACATGTTCCGAGTACGCTTCTGGGATCCCAACCATAGGGACTACAACCCGGAGCGGTTCTTTAACCCAGTTATCGAAAAATACTGCTGTCCACTGCCAGATTGCGATGAAATGTACGAGGAACCGTGGGTTTTAGAAGAGCATTTCAGCAGTGTCCACACGCTTCGCCAGGTTCGTTGCACGATGTGCCTAAAGCTTTTCAACAGCGTTACAGCCCTTGTTTCACACTGCGAAGCAGCCAATTCATCCTGTGGCATCTCTCACTCCAACAACTATGGTCAGGTTATCGACCAGATCTCTGGTGGTTTTCTTGGTGCGAAGAATGCAGCTCGTCCGGATCTTACTGCAGAGGATCGTCGTGATAAGATTGACCAGAAGACCGGCGAAGTGATTCGTGATTCTGGCCTCAAGATTGGCTACGTTAAATACGAGGCTACCACGCCTGCAGACTGGATGACAGAAGAACAACAAACAGTCCAGGTGGGCAGAGGCTGGAATGATGGTTCCCTCAGATCTGGTATCAACAACGCTGTTCCGCTGTCCCGGTCCCACAAGCAAGTCCACACTACGGAAAGCATTTACCCTCAGCCATTCCGTGCTCCGGCCCCAGCGAGACAGCACGCCGGCAATGTCGCAATTAGCCAGGCCGAAGGCAGCAACCAGAAAGCCAGAAACCAGAAAGAGCGCAAGGCTCAGGGCGCCAACCAATGGGCCGACCTGGTGGATCCTGCGACTTTCATGAAAAAGAGCAAAGACATGATTGTGGAGCAGCCGATGCATGTCATGCAGAGGAGTGAGGCCAGGTACATCTCTCAGGACCAGGCTGAGAATGAGGAGTGGCCGGCGCTGTCGAGCGGCGAGGAATGAGTTTGGCGACTTTTTGACTCAGCTTAAGAGCAGGCTGCATCATCTGCCGGAGGTGTCTGCTGGATGCGAGCTTTTTTCTGCGAGAAGGGCGGGCTTCTTGATGGGCGCGCAGTGGCTTGTGGCTCTTTCTCTCTTCATTTCATTTTTCTTTCTTTCTTTCTTTCTTTCTTTCTTTGAACCTTTGAGTTTTCCCTACTGGCGGAGTCGGCAGCAACATCTTCGGTGCCTCTGGAAATCTCATCAGCGGCAGGCGAATAGAAAGGGAAGTCTGGGGAAATGGGTTGGGGGATTTAATGCGGTGGCAGACTACTCGTGAGGGCGGCATCTAGGGAACGAAACAGCTGCTGCAAATGGAAGGTTAGCCCTAGAGAGTCTTGAAAATGGGAATCAAATTCAGTGATTGAGGCAATAAGGCGGCTGATGTTGGATGACAATGGCAACCTACCCATGATGCTCAAGCACGACCCGGCAACGAATCGCGACGCGCTCCCATTGGCACGAAAGCGAGTCGCGCCGAGTGATGATCGCATGCATTTCTCCAGCCCAACCTCTCGCGAGCACGCCGCACTCCAACTGCACTCCACCATCTGGGACGTCATCGGCTGCTTCAGAGGTCGGTCAATTGAACCCATCCACCCACCAAGTTCTACCTTGTGACACGTTTACGCGCAGTTCGACGGCGCTCCGAGAAAACTTCCGCCGCCACAGCGACCACGAAAGCCTCGAACGGCGTCTAGAATCGCAAACCCTTCACATCACACACATACACACACACAACCTCACCGCACAATGGCTCCTCCATCCGGCACGCCGACTCCCACGACGCCGGCGCCTCCGGACGTCGCCACGCCTTCGACGCAGACGCTGCCGGCGCCGGAGCGCGAGGGCTACGCCAAGATGGCGCACCACCTTTCGATGTGGCTGCTGGTGGCATGCCCGGTGATAGCGCTGCTGCCGCCGCGCAAGCTGGACGTGTACACGACGGGGCTCGGGGTGATGACGCTGGTGTCGGCGGAGCATCTGATGCGCGAGCGCACGGGGGGCACGCTGCTGCAGCGCGTGGGGCGGAACTTCGACACCGCCTTGACGTCGTCGTCCGACCTGCTGCCGACGGAGCGGGCACGCCAGGTGCACGAGGTGCAGCGGCGCGCCAAGGAGGAGCGCGAGGCCTTGCTGCGGGCCGATGGCAGCAACAGCGAGCGCAACGCGCTGCAGCGGGCGTGGATGGGCGGCGAGACGGAGGGGTGGAAGGAACGGAGGCTCAAGGAGGAGCGCGAGGCGATTGAGGAGGGCAGGGGCTATGGCAGTCTGATCATGGAGCAGATCTGGGAGGTGTGGAACGGGGGCAAGGCCAACGCGGAGAAGGTCGAGGATCGCGACCTGCAGCGCGAGGTGCAGCGACGCGTCGATGAGGCGGAGAGGAAGAGCTAGGTTGATTCGTTGGTTGGATTGCGCTGCGCTGCGCTGCGCTGCGCTGCGCTGGCGGGCCGCGGGCAGACCGCCATGGCCGGACGAGCCGACGACGACAGCCGCGGCCTTGGTCAGCTTGGTCAGGCGCCGCGCTGCGCAGTGCGCTATTGTACGATAGCCTGACAGCACGACGTTCCATGTACACATATTGCCCGTTTCGGGAGGCGTATTGACTCTGGCTCCGACTAGGGCGGACACGTGGTCGCGCTAGGACGGGTGACCTAAGGCCTTAGCTGGGATGCCGGCTTGACCTTTGTCGACAACACCAGCTTTGGTGGCCGGTGGCGTGGAAAAAAAATATCGTCTTCGTCATGTAGCTTAGAGGCGGTCGCCGGTTTTGCTGGTTGCTATATCGGCGGGGGGGGAGCAGCAGCTGCTGGGTATGGTGTTGCAAAAGACAGAGAGTTACTACCAACCTAGCCCTACCCACAGGATCTGCTGCTTCCTGGACCCCATCCCTGGTACGTTCACTCTGCTGACTGCTGGCATCTGGGACCGGACCATCATTCGCACGTCCCCCGCCTGTTCCTTTTCTTACGCCCTCGTGCCAGCTGCTCCAATAATCCCAAAGCCCTCCTCTCCAACCAATACGCATACCAAAACCACAATAAAAAATACATATACAAACATACAAACAACCAAAGCCAAGCCAAGCAAGAAAGCCACGAAGCAACGCAACGACACCCCAACAACAACGCCCTGGCCATGCCAAAGCGGGCGACGTCCAAGAAGCGCAAAGCCGAGTTCGAGTGCCTGCGCGCCTCGATCCAGGTCATGACCGAGGACTTTGAGCGCGAAGAGCTCGAGACGCACGTCATCCGCGGCGCGCGCCAGCTCAAGCGGCGCAAGTCGCCCGCCCGCCAGCCGCTCGCGCCCCCGCCCGAGACGCTGCTGCGCCAGCAACAGCAACAGCAACAGCAACAACATCGCTTCCCGCTCTTGGCCGTGCCCCCAAACTCCCGCGCCGAGCTCCGCGCCCACAATCTGCGCCACCTGCTCTGCTTCATCCTGCACCACGACTACGCCCAGCCGGGCCTGCGCAACGCCCTCGCCGCGCCCAAGGCCGGCAAAAACAAGAAGAATAAGACCAAGACCAGGAAGAACTCCTCCCCCACAGACACCACCGCCGACGCCGCCCCCGAGACCCCAGCATACGCGCGCCTCCCCCGCCGCCTCGCAACGCAATACTCGCCGCACAACCTCCCCCTGCAACCCTACCGCACCGCGCCGCCCCGCGCCCGCGCCGCCCTCCGCGCGCTGGTCCTGCAGCCCGCCCGCCTGCTCCGCCTGCCCCCGCACGCCGTCTGCGCCCTCGTCCGCCGCTGGCAGCGCTTCCGCCTCGGGACGGCGTACCCCGGCGCCGTCGCCGCCGTCGCCGCGTGCGATGGCCTGCCGGCCCTGGCCGCCATGCTCGCGCTCGACGCCGCGGTCGTCGTTCCCGCGCTGGCGGACCCCACGACGAGGCTCAGGTGGGAGTGTCTGGCGGGCCTGAAGGCGGTGCGCGGGCGGTATTTTGGCGGCGGCTTGGACGGCGGCCACGCAGTGGACGCCACCACTGTCGCTGCTGCTGTCTTTGACACCGACGCCGAGCACGCCTACGACTCTCCACCAGCTCCAGGCGCGGGCTACATGCGCCTCTCCCCCCTCGGCGCCCGCGTCCACGCCTCCCGCCAAACCCGCCTCAGCCGCGCGCTGGGCGCCCTGGTCGGCCGCGGCTGGACCAACGCCCTCGTCACGCGCGGCGTCGCTAAGGCTGCGCGCGGAATCAAGGCTTTAAGTCGCAGTAGTTGCGCTGGTGGCGACGAGGCCATCGCCGTCGACGTGGGCGCCGCGCACCGCCGCCGCGTCGCCGCGTTTGATATGCGCGGGTGGGTCGAGGACGTTAGGCGCAGGGAGGCGGTCGCTGCTGCCCAGGCGGCTGCTGCCGCTGCCGAGGCGCAGAGGAGTGCGTTTGAGGTCGCGCGCCCGGGCGAGGAGGAGGTCTTGTGCTTGAGGGCTTTTATGGACGAGGAGGGATATTAATGATGATGACTGATGATGACTGATGAGACATGAGACATGACGATGATACCTACCATAGATACCTGTAACGACATGACGATGACGACGATGATGATAGATACCGATGGCGATAATAGACAGATAGATAGATAGATAGATTGATTAGTACTGTAGATTGATAGCTGCTTGTTTCGTTTGTATGGTCTTAATCCAGTCTTTCCTCAAGTCTTAAACACTACTCTACACACTACACACTATATCCCCACCGTCGAGCTCCCTAGCCCTATATCCCTACCCTTATCCATCCATCTATCTAACCTAGTCCGTCTAGTCTAGTCCATTACCAAAACACTTATGCAGGTAGGCTACCGCCCCCGCCGCCGTCGTCGTCCATGTCCGTCCGTCCGTCCGTCATGAAATGAAATGAAATGAAACGCCCCTAGGTATTCCCGTCCGTACCGGAACATCCATCCATCCATCCATCGATTCTGCTTGTTGGGGAAAGCGAAAGAGGAAAAAGAACCTTAGGGAGAGGTGAAAGAGGAAGAAGAAAAAGAGGTAAGCGCAATAAACCCACCCACCATACCCAAACCCAAACCCCAACGCCACGCTCCACCCAAAAGCCCACACACCCATCCAAACCCAACCCACCCCTCCCCCCAAGCCAGCACAGCAAAATGCCCCCCCACAACCGGGCGCGCCCTAAACGCATGGCCAGCCGGACTCGGCCTGCCCGCGCCCTCCCCACTCACAAAGAAGCGATCGCAAAAGGGCACCCCCTCGCCCATCCCACTCGCCAGATAAGCATGCACGTCGTCCAGAAACGCCTTTCTTGCCGCGCCGCGCCGCCCCTCGGGGTCTGCCGCCCCGCAGAAAAACATCCAGTTCGAGCTGCCGTAGTCGCCGCGCGAATCGATGGGCAGGCCGCGCGCTGACGCGGGCAGGGCGGCGTGTTTGGCCGCGTAGGCGCGCGCTTGCTTGGCGTGGACTTCGGGCGCGAAGGTGCTGAGGTTGAGGAGTGTGTCTGGGTACAGATTGAACATCAGGCCCCACGTCGCCGGCTCGTGGTACGCGAGGAGGAGGTGCGAGCTGTCGTCTGAGAGGCCGTACTCCTTGCTCGCGATCGCGGCCGCCATGGCCCGCGCCCCCTGCGCCGCGCTGGCGTTGGCGTACATGTGCGCGTGCGCGTTCAGCGCCACGGCCGCCTTGACGGCGAGGTTCGTCTGGTTCGCGAGCTTGCCGGCGCCGTCGTTGGTCGCGAGCTGGGCCGAGGGCCGCAGCCCGTTGGCGCGCAGGTAGCTTGCGTACCCGTCCAGCAGCGCGCGGTACTGCGTCCCTAAGGCCTTGGAGCCCGTCGCCCGCTGGTGCATGTATGCGAGAATCAGCAAATTCCCCGTCGACTCCAGCGGCATCTGCTCCGAGCGGCCGTTGTCGTGGCCCGCCGCGCGCGGGTACCCGCCGTTCTGGTAGGCGCGGTCGCCCAGGTCGTGCACGGCCCAGGGGTGCGGCCAGCCGGGGGCGTTGTTCTGCTTCTTGTTCTTGTTCGTGTTGTCGACGGCGGCGCGGCTGAGCCGGCTCATCTCGAGGTACTGGAGGATGGGGCGCAGCAGCAGCTGGATGTACCCCGGCGAGAGCCAGTAGAAGAAGGGAATGGCCGGGAAGATGATGTCGAGCGTCTGGATGTCGCCGTTGCTCGATATCTCCTTCATCCACGCCGTCGCGTTGCCCGCGTCTAGCGTGTCGGCCGGCACTGTCACGTCCACGGCCCCCAGCACCTGCCGCACCGACAGCGTCGTGATGTGCGAGTAGTTGGCGCCGCCCGTCGCCACCGACGCGTCGTGGACCCTGCGATCGAGCCGTTTGCACGTCTCCTGCGTCTTTTCCAGTGCGCCAAACGCGTCCGCCACGGCCGTCACCGTGTCCGCCCGCTGCGGGTACCGCGTCTTGTAGTAGGGCGCGTAGTCGGTGCCGTAGAAGCGCACCGCCAGGTCGCGCACCATGGCCACGCCAAACGTCACGTTCGTCGCCTTTGCTGCGTCCAGCCGGCCCAGCGCGTGCGCGTACGCCGACACGGGCGTCCCCGAGCTGTTCCACTTGGGCACCGGCGCCGCCAGCTCGTCCAGCGTGCCGTTTTGCACAAACTGCTTGCGCACGTCGTCCTCTTTGCCAAAGGCCATGGTCATGGCGCCGTCGTCCTTGGCATGGCTGGCGTACAACACCTGCCCCCACGCGGCCATGTTGTTCTTCTCCTGGTACACATTGCCCCGGCGCGTCGACTCCCAGGTCCACACGTGCGTCCTGCCCTGGTTCGCGCGGGTCAGCGTAAACGCCGGGTCCGTGTCGGGCAGCGGGCCGAGCCACTTGTTGTCAATGTCCGAGTAGACGCTAACGTCGGGATGTCTCGGGACCTTGTGGGGATCGACCAGGGCAGCCGAGACAGTCAGGAAGCTGAGCGGCAGGCTCTGCTGCACCAGGCTGGCCGCGTCCGCGCCCACAAACGCCGGCGACAGAAAGTCCAGCGAGAAGCGCACGCCCCCGGCCTCGACGGCAAACGCCGTCCGCGTCGACGTGTACTCGCCGCCGACGACCTTGGCTGCCTCGACGTCGACGTCGTCGCCCGCCAGCTCCGGCGTCCCGAACAGGCTGTACGCCTTGCCGTCGACGCGCGCGAGCACCGCCCACCCCAGCGGCTGCCCGGTCCAGAAGTGCGCCTGCGCCCGGGGCAGCGTCTTGGCGGCGCGCGCGCCCGGCACCCACGCCGAGAGGTAGGGGTTGCGCACGGCGAGCGGGTACGCGGGCGGCACGAGGGGCGTGAAGCCCGGTTTGAATGCGGGCTGGCTGGGGGGAGGCGGGGCGTGGTGCCGGCGCGAGAGGACGACGCTCAGCGTGATGGTGAGGATGACGCACGCCATCAGCAGCAGGGCGATGGCCGAGGCGGCGACGAGACGCCAGCGCGGCGGCACGCGGTTCAAGGGGAAGAAGTCGAGGGCCGGCTTGGATTTGCTCGGGGCGGAGGCTGAGGCGGCGTCATCATGGTGTTTGTTGATGGGTCCGTCGGAGACGGAAGCGGAGGCGGCGTCGGGAGTGTTTGGGGCCGTCGCGGCTTCGGGCATTGCGAGAGAGAGAGAGAGAGAAAACAAACAGCAGGTTCATTGGAAACCGTTCATGAACTATCTAGGTACCCCGTACTTGTATCATCGGCGCGTGGCATCCCGGCAGTCATGAAACAAGAACGCTGCCAGCCTAATTTTAGCGCGCGCATTCTCCCCTCGTGCTCCAGTGAGGTCGTGCCGATAACTAAAAAAAAAAGAGAAAGTAAAGATATTTCCCCTCTGGTCCGTTCCACCCCTCGACGATCATCGAGGCGCAGCGGCGGCGTTGCTGTTGCTGTTGCTGTTGTTATTGTTGTTGTTATTGTTGTCGTTTGCCGTTGGCACCGCCCATCTCCCGGCGCATCGTGGGCGCGATGGTGTTGGCGGGCGATCAGGTACGGTCAGCCGTGGTGGGGGCGATACGACGTCGCTTGCTTGCTTTTGCACGCGCGGCGGCCACTCGTTCGGCAGCAATGACATGTTCCTCCTCCTCCTCCTGTTGTTTGTTTTGACCACGACCTGCCCTTCTGGAAAAGCTGGATACGAGGCTCCGCAATCACCAGCGACATCAGGATCGGCGCGCCCCAAGCCGGTTTGCGTTACAGAGGCCGCGTCGACTTGCACAACCACTACTACCGCTGACGGCACTCCCGCTGTTCGTCGTTTGTCGTTTGTCGTCATCCGGCGAGCCAATCACATCACCACCTACTACCTATGGATTCCGCCCAGGCCTCCGACCCGGACATTGCTCCCACAACAACACCAACACCCGTTGATCCCCACACGCACCCTCACCCACGCCCACCCCCAAACCCGCAAACCCAGTCCTCGCTCTTCTGTCTCCCCGCCGAACTCCGCAACGCCATCTACACCTACGCCCTCACTCCCTCCCCGCGCCCACCCACCGACACTCCCCCCACCGCAGCCGTATCTCTTCCGCAAACCTGCCGCCTCGTCCACGCGGAAACGGCGCTCCTAGTCCTCCACCTCAACCCCGTCACCCGCACCCTGCTGCGCCACCCCTCCGCCGACGCGGCCGCATTCGCCCGCCACCTGGCCCCCGAGCAGCGCAAGGCCGTCACGCTGCGCCTGGTCGCGGACCCGGCGAGGCGGGACTGGAGCCTGCATCACCTGTACTGGTGGACGCGGCCGCGCATCCGCTCAACCACAGCAAACACAACAAGCACCGGCCTCGCAGCCCTGCACCCCGGCCCCCCCGCCCTGCACCTAACGCTGTATTTCACGTCGCCCACGCCCCCCTACTGGGCACAGCACGTGCTGGCGCCCCTGCACGAAACCATCGCCCACCTACCGGCACACACGGCCTCGCTCACCCTCGAAGTGCGCACGCAGCCCGCCCGCCGCCGCGAGCTCTGCGCCCTGCTTGCTGGCGAGGCGGGGCCGCTGGGCGAGACGTGGAGCGCGGGGCGGCTGGTGCGTGTGCGTGGCGGCGGTGAAAGCGGCGGGAATGGGGGTGGGGTGGAGGGGCGGGAGGGGCGTAAAGGTGCGCGGGAGGCGCGTGAAGGGGAAGGGGGACGTGCTGCGTGTAAAGACGGGGAGGAGGACGACGACGCAGACCCCGACTGCGGCTGCGACGTCGTCCCCGCGCCCCCCGTGCCAGAGTACCCGCGCAACGGCGCCGGCCGCGACGAGTGGCGCGAGTGGATGGGCGTGAGCGTGAGCGCGGGTGTGAATGCGGGTGCGGGCGTGAGCGCAGGCGCAGCTGCCTGGGCAAGAGCGGCACGGGGGACGCGGGCGGCGGGGGCGCCGAGGCCGTTGGCGCGGGGCGCGTGCTGCGATGCGGGGAGGGATGAGCTGGTGGGCGTGAGGGTGCGGTGGCGAAGGGTTGGTGTGGAGGGTGGTGGTGGTGATGGTGATGGTGATGGTGGTGCGTGAAGAGGATAGACTGAGACTAAGATAGAGGAGGATGTGTGTATGTATGTATGTATGTATGTATGTATGTATAGACAGGGTGGGATAGAGCGGACCTACCTTACCTAGGCGAAGGAGGATAGATAGACATGGCCATATTAGAATAGAAGATACATCCCACCTACCTACCTACCTACCTACCTAAACAACAGCAAACCCCTCCTCATCCAGCAGCGTCCCCTCCCGCCAACTCTCCCCCACCCACCCCACACGCACAACCCTAGGCACGCGCGCCCGTCCCGCTATCCGCGCCCGCAGCTCCCGCGCCCGCTCCCGCTCCTCTACAACCACGTGCGTGACTTCAGCATTGTCCACGCTGCGCGCTACCGCCCCGCCTGCAAACGCGACTGTGGTGGCTGCGAGCGAGAGCTCTGTGCCTGCTTCTGTGCCGGCCGTGTCGACGTACACTTTGAGCCCGCGGAAGAGCCAGCCGCGGAGCTGGTCGTCGTCGTCTTCGTTTCCGAGCAGGTCCTGCGCGTCCAGCGTGCCTTTGTACTCGTTGTCGGGCATGGATTTGAGGATCTGAGTGCGTTAGCTTGAGAACGTAACCATAGGTAAAAGGTTGGTGATTGTGCCCCTACCTCGCGCAGTTCATCCATCCCAACATCCCGCGCGTAGCTGTCGCCGTGCTCGTCGACGTTGCCGTCAATCTGCACGGGGTCGTCCGCCGAGACGTGGTAGATGTGCCTTGGAGCCGTGTCGTGTCAGCGAGCGGTCTACGAAACAACCAACAAACAAACAAAAAACTTGCAAAACGCACCTCTCTTCATACGGCAGCAGCAAGCTCGGCCGCCCAATGTCCGTCTCGGCCTGCTTGACGCACTCGAGCACCCACGCCGGCCGCACAATCGTGCAGCTCCCCTTCTTCACCAGCGACGCCACCGAGACGAGCCGCCGGTCCGCGACGCACAGCACCTTTGCTGCCGCGGCGTGCGTCTGCACGAGCTTGCCGCCGTTTTCTTTGACGATGCGCTCCAGCTCGGCTTTGGTCGTCTTGGGCTTGAGGCACTCGCTCATGATGACTGCAGCAGCGCGGGTTAGGACGGTCGACTCCTGCAAGGTAGGCGCAAGCAAGCAGTCAGTCAGTCACTTACAGAACGTGAGGCCCTCGAACACCTTGGTGTGCGGCCCAGCATACGGCGTCCTGACGACGTCGTCCGCACCCACAACCGTGAGCGGCTTCTTCTTCGCCCGCTTCAGCCGCTGCCGCCGCCCGTCGTCTACCTTGAACTTCTTGTCCGCCCGATCCTTCTCGGCATTGTTCTTCAGGTCCATGAACCCCTGGATCGACAACGCGTCCTTCCACCCTTTGTCCGTCCGCAGCTTCTTGTACCGCGGGAACCGGAGCGTCAGCCCCATGCGGAACTGGTCCGTGGGCCCGACAGAAGCCGCCTTGACCGACAGGACGACCGAATGGCACGGCTTGATCCACACGTCGGGCCGCTCGTACTGCCTCTCGCCGCCGCCGAGCTCAATGTACTCGGTCGGCGGCCTCTTGGCGTCCCACTTCTCCCACTTGTCGTCCGTGTGGTGTCGGATGGCAGCGTAGTCTGCAGCCGTCATGCCACCGCCTACTTTGAAGAACGAAAAACACTTCATCGGATTCGCGCCCTGGTCGATCTGGTTTTGGTCCACGCGGAGACCACACAGGAAGCTCGACAGCCTTCCGCCGCGATGGCCAGAGCCGTAGTACCCGCCAATCACGACGCAGTCGAGGTCTTCGCCAAACTCCGTCATGTACTCTGGCTTCACCTTGATCCAGTCGTCATTGCGCTGATTGAGCTTGTACATTGAGCGAGGGCTCTTGATGACCAGGCCTTCAGACGCCTCGGCAACGACTTGCCGAAGAAGCGGCTCGATGTCTGCCGCGCTGCGTGCTTTTGTGTAGCTGTGGATTTCGAGCCTGCGATTGACCGAGTTAATGCTTGCTTCAAGCGCCCGCCTCCGGTCGCGAAGCGTGTAATTGGTGAGTGGCTGGTCATTGAGGTAAAGGCAGTCGAAGACACGATACAGCGGCCTTTGCCCGCTCGAGAACGGATTCTGTTGCTGTGCTAAAGCTGCCGTCTTCAGTGTTCCGAAGGGGACCATTGCGTCTTGCTCCATGTCCCAAGTGATCATCTCGCCATCGAGAATTATGTTACGCACTCCATCGCTGAAAGCGTCCTTAAGATGCCGGGTGAGCGCGCTGTTCTCGTCTAGGATCCCTGTTCCGTACAGGTAGGTGTAGTCTTTGGCTTTGCGGGACCAAAAGCTGAAGCGTTTGCCGCCGGGCACAGCATCATCCTCAATCATGTGCAACTGCATGCGCTCACCGTCAAGTTTTTCCTCAATCCAAAACTCGTCGTCATCCTCTGTTGGCTTCATTCTAGCCACCATCTTCTCAAACGAATGCATCTGGAAAGCAGCGAGCTGCGGTTGGAAGCACTGCATGAGATTGATTCCACGCTCGTCCCCGTCTAGGCGGATCGCGGGATCGTATAGCTCCCAGCAGACTCTCCGCAAGCTCGAAGACACGTTGAACAGGTTTTCCGCGTCTGGGTGCCAGATGGCGAAGATGGTCCTCTCGGTTGCTCCGACCTTCATTTGGCGGAGGATGATCCGAATCAGCCACATCAACTCCTCGGCGTTCATCCGTTTATAGAACTCGCGGAAGATAGGGAGTTGCTCCTCTTCCTTTGAAGCAGCCGAGAGCAAGTCAAGCTTCTCGTTGACTTCGGCAATGGACATGTTGCCGGGCTTGGTGAGGATGGGCCTCTTCGAAATGACCTCGAAGCATCGACCGGCAAAGTCACCCGCCATGACAGAGTGCGTCGTGTGCCCCGGCAGCTTCCAGTTGAGCAGGTTGAAGCCATCCTCCGAGTCCTTGTCGATGCGGAGGATGCGCACGAGAAGCTTACCAATGGCCTTTTCCTTGAGGCCATACATGGCACGGTCGCGGTCTTTCTCGGGGATGATGAGCCGGAAGGCCGGGTAGATGTCGTTGCCGACGTCTCTGCGCCATCTTGAAATGAAACGCTCGACGATTTTACGACGGACCTCGTTTGGCGTGAGGGAGGATCCGACGGGGCCTAGTTTCTTGCGTGCAATGGCACGACCAGTGGGCTTTTTCTTGTTTTCATTGAGGGGATTGAAGAGGGTGAGAAAGAGGTCACGGAAGGGGAATGTTTTGGAGTGATTGTGTGGCCGATTTGGGTATCTGGGGAATGTCAGTGCTCGGCACGCGTGCATAGGTGCGGAGTGGGACGGACGGATGCAAGAGTGACGCTGGTAGGTAGAGACGTACTTTTCGTCGAGTTCGTCCAGGGTCAAGGGGCCGTGGGCGTACTGGCTCAGCTCTTCCTCGGCAGCCTCACGGGAGCGCATGGTGGTGGTGATCTGGGTAGGTAGTGGTGAGAAGACGTAGGTACCTAGGCAGCAGATACGCCAGAACGCCAAGGCACGTGACTGGAGTTTCAGCCTTGTCGCCTCGTCGCCTCGTCGCCTCAGGCCGGCACAGCCAAAATGGAGCAGCTCCACCCTTGTTAATCTATTTGGCAGGCGCGGTACATCATCCTCTGCCCCAAATGCCTCGCCCGATGGTTCCATGACGGCCGTCACCCTCTCCCCGATGCCCCCTCCCGCTCAGCGCCCCGCCGAGACCACCGTTCCGCACAACACCCGCGACGCTGCGCTCCGGGGCGCTTCTGCGGCCTTTGCGAAACCCCCGACCAAGCCCAAGCCCGCCCTCAACACCTACAGCGGCAGCAATGGTGCCCTGGCCGCCGCCAAGCGATCCACCACTCCTCAGCAGCCTGCCCGGATACAGCGCCAGGAGACGGGCAATAGCGTCCGCAGCACCACCGCCCACAACAACAGCAACAACAGCAACAACACCCTCTCCCCGCGCAGTGCGGGCCCGCTCGGGGTGCCCAGCTCCCCCGGCACGCGCGCGCGCTCGCCCTCGATACTGGCCGCGTCGCTAGCAGCCGCTCGACACACTCCCGCCCCTTCCGAAAACACGGACACCAAGGCCCGCAGCAGCACCGTTGCCAGCCGCCAGAGCAGCAGCAGATCCACCGATTCGACGCCGGGTCGCGGGGCTGCAGACGACACCAAGGCCAGATACGGAATGGACAAGAAGGCCCTCACGCCCACGCGCTCGCCCAAGGGCAGCGTCGTGGCGAAGACTCCGGAGACGACGGACGCGACGTCCATCCAGCCCACGACGAACCTCGTCAAGATGTTCGAGCAGAACAATGACGCGCCGAGCAAGAGCCCCAGGCCTAGTCCAAAGCCCAGTCCCAAACCCAAACCGATCCTCGGGCCCGTCCTCACGTCGCGCGGGCCCGCTCCGGAGATCAAGTCACCCAAACCACAACGGAACATAACGCCGCAGTTCGCGGCTGCGCCCTCGTACGGGGCACTTCAGGAGGCGCCGCCGCCCAAGGCGCAACGTCCTGTCAGCGCTGGCGAGGGCGAAGCGCGGCGCGTCGTCTCTGACAAGCCGCGGCCGAAGCCGAAACCTGCCGCGTTGTCGGGCGAGGTCCCCACGAAAGGGCGCGTCGCGTCGTCGCAATCTGCGATGAAACCGACGCTCCCGCCTATACCTGCTAAGAAGAAGGCCCCAGACTACGATGCGTCGCGGCGCAAGAGCGACGTCCCGCCGCCGCGGAAAGCAGACGATGCTGACAGCGACGACTCCGAGGCGTACGCCTCCGCCCCGGAGACCAAAGCTGACGAGACCAAGGAGAAGCCCTCGGTGCCACCCCCACGCAAGAAAGGAGTCACCAAGCCCGCGCCAGCAGACACGGCAGTCATCACGACCATCACCAACGCGCCCGCAGTGCCTCCACCGCGCCGCGCCGGACAGAAGCCCGCACTCCCTGAACGCACGACTCAGCAGCCCTCCAAGCCGGTCGCTCCGCCGCCCCCACGACGTCGCTCCCACTCCGACGCCGGGCATGCGAAGGCCCCGCCGCCGACGCTCCCGTCCACGAGCTCGACGTATAAGCGCGGCTCGCTCAAGCTGCTGCAGCCGCACATGACGGGAGACGGCCTCGCAAACGCAATGGTCGGGGCGGCGCTCGCCTCCTCGCAGGGGACATCGCCAGCCTCCACATCTGCAGGACCGCCGCTACCGCCGCCGCGCAAGGGAGAGCAGCACCATCACCATCTCCTCCCCCACGGCCATCACAAGAACCCCCTACACGCGCTCCCGCTTACCTCACGCACGCCCAGCCCACCCAAGCGTACGGGCGCAAACGGCACGCCGCTCCTGCGGCCGACGCTGCGCAAGCAGCCAAGCAGCAGCAGCGAGGACAGCGACTCGGGCCGCGACACAAAGCACAAGCGCAAGCGGCACCTGGGCCCGAAGGCGCCGAACCGGCACGCCGAGGGCGCGCGGCGCCGGTGGCGGGACTCGGTGACGCCGCGCGAGAAGAAGCGGTACGAGGGCGTGTGGGCGGCAAACAAGGGGCTGTGTCTGGAGATGGTGTATCCTCGGTGCGGGTTAAAGGCCGAGGACGAAGGGAGGGGCTTGGAAGACGAGGTTGTAGGCGCGGTCGTAAGGGACATTTGGGGCCGCTCGCGGCTGCCGGCTGGAGTGCTTCAGGAGGTTTGGGACCTGGTGGATGAGAGGGGGGTGGGGCGGTTGAGAAGGGAGGAGTTTGTGGTCGGCATGTGGTTGGTGGATCAGGCTTTGAAGGGTCGGAAGCTGCCGGTTAAGGTGCAGGAGAGCGTGTGGAGGAGCGTGACGGGGGCGGGGGTGAAGATTCGGGTGAGGAAATAGTGGGTGTACTGGCAGGGGAAGAGGGGGAGTGCTTGGATGGAATGGCGTTGTATTGGGGGGTGGGTGGTTGTTTTGCTTTCTCGCTGCTTTTTTCTCTTCTTATTTCTCTTCTTCTTCTTCTTCTTCTGTTGTTGTTGGCTATCCGCGTCTTGCCGTCTTATACGTTTTTTGGTTCGTTTCGATTCGTTTCATTTCGCTCTGCTTCATTTCACTCCCCCCTTCCTTCCATTCTTCCTCCCTCCCACCGCTGCAGCCGACACACACACACACTCCCCCCGTAGCTAGACGCTAGGTATTCGTCCCCACCCACGCACGGTCTGCCGCAGAGATAGATACCCCCTACTACATAGACAGAGCAGAGCAGCCGCCGCGCGCGGCTCTTATCGACTCGTTTGTTTGGAGCAGAGCGCCCATGCCACCCCCCATCTACCCCCATCTACGCCCTCGTCTCTGCCCCCGCAGTCCCCCCCGCAGCAGCACCACCACCGCCACCGCCAACCTGCCGCCCCACGTCCCGCGCAAACGTCGCGAGCGCCCACAGCGGCCCGCTGAAATCCATGTCGTACCAGTAGTTGACGGCGCAGCAGATGCCTTCGTCGGAGGTCGATTGGGACACTTTGTGGTACCTACACACACATTAGCATCAACACCCACATAAACAACATCCACCTCCCCATCCACCACAAAAACAGGAAAGAAAATGGAAGCACACGACGCACCATAACGCAGGCAAATACAACATGTCCCCCGGCTCCAGCGTGACGTGCATGGCTGGCGCGCACTCCGCGAACGCGTTCGCGCTGCTGTAGGAGGGGCTATCGGGGTCGAGGGTCGGCCATAGGACTTTTGCGGGTGGGTCGTCGCGCTGGGGGACTAGTTTTTTGACTTCACTCCCGTCCTCAGGCACATACGTCGCGGCGATAGCCTCGCGCTCGGCCACGGCCGCGGCCGCCAGCGCCGGCAGCAGCGCAAAGTGCTTGCGCCCGCACACCTGCACGTACACGTTCTCGTAGTTGTCGCGGTGCAGCGCGGTTGTCGAGCGCGCGTTTCCGAGCCAGAAGTTCACGGCGTCGGGGCCTTGGGGCTGCGCCAGCGCTATCCGCGCGAACGGCACCGACGCCGGCACGTCCTCTGCTAGCGCGAGGTACTCGTTGCGCAGGTTGTCGTTTTCTGCGTGTACGGGCCTTTTGTTAGGGTGGGTGTGGAAGAGGGAGTGGAAGAGGCGGTTTGGGGGGTTTTGGGGTTGGGGATGGGGTATGTACGCACGCGTCTGCGCATAGCGCACCACGTCCGGATCTGTCCCGTGCAGCTCCTGCTCAGCAATGCGCCGCAAGACGTCGGCAAAGGGCTCGCGCGTCTCGAAGGGCTTGACGAAGAGCAGCTCGCCGCTGCCCACCGGGTCGCGGACCAGCGCGTCGGCGTTGCCTGCCGGCGTCATGGCCACGTTGACCGCCGCGCTGCCCATCACCGAGCTCAGGTACGCGGCGTCCCATTTGCGCACGGCGGGCCAGTCGGCTGCCCCGCCCCGCACTACGAACGGCCGGTTCCGCGCGACGTAGCGCAGGAATTCGAGTGGTGATGGCTCCGTGGTTAGCGTGTCGATGTGCGTGGCGTTGAGCTCGTGGTATGTCGTTATGAGGTCTGTGGTAGGGACGGAGTTGGTTAATCTGTTGTTCTTTTCATTGCCGTTATTCTCGCCTCTCTGTGGTAATTCCTTGCTCTTGATATATCTTATGGTGTGATGTGAGTGGGACGGACGGGGCTGAACGACCTCGTACAGACTCGGCGACAGCATCTTCCTGGGATGCCATGGTGCCGCGGACGCAGACGCGTGTGGATATGGATTGTTTAGTTTGCTACAGAAAAAGAGAGGCAGAGAAAGTATCAACAGCGCCAGCCTCTCGTGATGCCGCGCTCTGCCCGCAGTCGGCCCGGCGCGTCATCGCGCATCCCCGCGTCTTCCATTCCAACCTCACCCACGCACCCCTCCCACAGCGCCACAGCGACACGACGCAATGCCATCCCCGCGCCTCGCTCTCACGCCCGTCGGCCTGCTCGTGCGCACCTTCAACCTCGCCCTCCTAGCGCACACCTTCGCGACCCACGCCTACACCGTCAAGCCCACGTACGGCGCGTCCATGGTGCCGACCATGGCCCCCATCGGCGACGCCGTCCTCATCGACAAGACCAAGCGCCGCGGCCGCGGCATCACAGTCGGCGACCTCGTCAGCTTCGACCAGCCGTTCCGCCTCGACCGCGGCGTCATCAAGCGCGTCATCGGCATGCCCGGCGACTTTGTCCTGCGCGATACCCCGGGCAAGGGCGAGGGCATGATGGTGCAGGTGCGTCGCTATGCCAGTAGCGGTGGTGGTGGTGGTGGTGGTAGTGGTGGTTGAGAGGCCGCGACAGAGAATATACCAGGCTGATGTCTCCTCCGTGCTCTCTTCTTCATGCAGGTCCCCCAAGGCCACTGCTTCGTCGCCGGCGATAACCAGCTCCACTCGCGCGACTCGCGCATCTTTGGCCCTGTGCCGCTGGCGCTGGTGCGCGGCCAGGTCGTCGCCCGCGTCTTTCCCTTTTCCAGTATTGGCTGGTTCCGGAACGGGCTCCAGGAGCCGGTGGACAATTGGGAGGAGGAGTAGGGTCGTGAGAGCTTGAAGGGCACGATTGAGAGTGCGGTAAATGGGACATGGGTAAGCTACTGGAGGTAGGGCCGGCATGGTAAGCGCAATTGGCGCGAGCTGCCGTTTGTGGTAGGCGTGCTGCGTGATATACGTACGCTGACTGACCTGGCAGTGCAGTATGTGCGCACGCGCTTGAGGATTAGATTGTGAGACTAAATAGATACTGCTGTAGAGTAGGTACGCCCGCGTAAGCGCGACGTGATAGTCGTTCACGGTAGTCGGTAGCAGTGCAGTAGATACGCTCACCGAGGACGCACGCTAGCTACCATTATAAGCCCAATCGGTAGTTCACATAGCACGAACAGAAATTACGAGTCAAGTGGTATACTAGCCACTGTAAATGTGCTGGGGAAGCTGCCCTTACTGTGCCGGTGAGTTTAGGGGGCCTTGGGGCCCGACTTTTTGCTGGGAGGCTTGTTAATATACATTTGTTGTTTTCGCTTTTGTTTTCTCGCTGACGGCTGGTATAGTCTATCAACGTTCTGCCTTCGCTGTAAGTAAGCTGATTTGTAGTAAGATTATACTGAGTTTGTTATCCGGATGGCAAAAGCAAAACAGCACTGCGGTGATTAGGAATTAGCATACAAAATTCTAGCGGCATAAAAAGTATGCACATTTGCACATGCCACGTCTTTGCCGTTCAGAGCCTGGGCCAACAACCAGCTGGCTGTACGGTAATTACGCAAGAAGCAAAACTAAAAACCAGACAGAGAATCAAGCCAGCGGCGAGCGAAAGAGCGGCATGAAAAGTGAGGAGAACGGAGGGCGGAGTGTATTAGGAGTGCAGGTATAGCAGTGAAATCGAGTAGGAGGCGTTCCCGGTAGGAACCGGAGAGGCAGTAGGGCGGTCAGGGAGGAAGCACCCATACCTGCGGGCTTGCAGGGTGAGAGGGTTGCGGCAGGATCGGCATGTTGTCTCTAATACTTTCAGAGCAACCCGAGTCCTCCTAGAAGGAGTACTCTTCGTTCGGTCTCGCAGGTTCGTAAGCAGTAGACTGTTTCCTAGTACAATTACGCGTGTAGCTCTATTATAAACATTTCCTATCTGATTGTCCTGTTTTCTGCTTTCCTCCCTCCCAGAAACATGTGTTGAATCCTCTGTGCCGTTCCACCCCACACCCCCCACCGACCTGTCCTGCCCTTTTACACCCGAATCCCGACTCGGCCCTTCTCACTACATCTCCATCCTCCTACGCGATATCCTGCCCTTTTACAGCAGAAGAAATCAAAGTAAGGGCTCAGGATTCGCAAAAATTAGGTGTTCATGTATAACATGACATCTTGTCAAATAAGCAGTTGATGCCGATGCTTACGCAATTTGGTTTCTATATTAAGAGAATGGCTATATACATGCATGCATATACCTGCAGAAGAAAAAGAAAACTGAAATCAACCCTCGCATTCCTATATGGCTGCGGGAGAAAAAGGAAATCCAAACCAGCAATCCCTTGTAACGTAACGTCGTTCACCTATAAACGAACCTGACCGTTAAGAGAATCACGCTAAGCAGAGGGCGGAAAAGAACGCATTAAGTTCTGATTGGTAAAACTCGCTGAACTGTGAGGGTCTTTTATGGCTTATAAACTTTATAGGCGCCGTATAATTGTACCACCCCTTTTGGATATTCCTACCACCCCCCACCGCCGCCTGCCTAATTAGGTAAAGCGCCCGGCAGAAAGCGATTCTCGTGCCTCACGCTCGCGCGCGTAAGCGCTTCCGCATCCTCCTCCGCGTATTACCTACGGCTCCAGTTAACGTGCCCCCCCTTCTCGCTGTAGAGCCCCCCCACCCCTCACCACCGCCTGCCTAATTAGGTATCGCTCCGGCAGAAAGTTGCCTTCGCGCGACTTCGTGATATCGCGACTTCGCAACAACGTATCCTCTCCACAACGCCTCTTCGCGGCCACCCACGCCACCATGGACCTTGCCGCTCCGCCAGAGAGCGTTCACCCAACGCTTCAAGCTGCCAGAGATGTGATCAAAGCTTTCTCGAAGGAACACAGATACGCGCTAAGTAACAAAGGCACAAAGTCCACTAAAAAGGGTGTGCCGAAGAAGCTACGCCTCCGCTGCGACAGAGCGGGCACCCACATCTCCAATGCCCACGTCCGCAACACAGGCACATGGAGGACTAACTATTCCTTTCAACTCGTCGTTCGCCGCCAGGAGAATAGTACATAGAAAGTTGAAGCTCCTGCAGACGCTCCTCCACACAATCATAAGCTATTTTTATCGCCAATAGCTCACCCATATTACCGCAAGATAACTGCCGAGCAGCAGCAGCAGATTAATACTCTCGGTGCTACTAGTCGCCCTAGACAGATCCGTGCTCAATTATTAAGCGAAGACCCGAACAGTTTAATAACTAGCTCTAATATTAAGAACCACCAGGCAAAGATAAGACGACTACGCCTTGATAGCCTCACTACTACACAACGAATAGCTAAGGACCTCGAAGAAGACCCTAATTAGGTATCTAAGCTACAGCGGGACTCGGATAATAACGCCCATCTCTTCTTCTTCGCACACAAGAGAGCTCTCGCCCTTCAACAGCGCTAGGGCGACGTCGTAATAATAGACTACACGTATAATTCGAACAGCGAGAAAGTACCTCTACTACATATTATAGGAGTTACTCCCATAGGCCGTAGGTATACTATTACCTTCTACCTACTAGCGAAGGAAAGTAAAGCTAAATATCTCTAGGCAATTAAACGTCTTTCGCGGGTTATAAAGAAGCCTTCAGTCTTCGTTACTAACTATAAATTAGCGTTGAAAAATACTCTCAAGACTTACTACAGCGACGTTCCACAACAGCTCTATACATAGCACATTACTAAGAACGTCGGCAGCAAGATCAGGCAGGCCTAGGCACATCAACCTAATCCAGATATAGAGACTACAGAGGATAGCGAAGATATCGAGCAGCAGCGGACGGCATATACACGTCGCTTTCAACACCTTACTAGTACTCCCACGCCTACAGAATAGGATACTCGCTGGGAGTCCTTTCAGAACGACTACGCGGAGAAGGAGGACTTTGTTAGTTATATTAGAACACAATAAGTCCCTTTTAAGGAGCAGTAGTACCGGGCATAGACTACTTATAACCTCAATTTTAGTATTCGGTATATACTACGTGCTATACCATTAAAAACAGCTAACTACACAGTATTACATCTATCGCAGAAGGTACCCATAGCCGTGCTAAGCTATTCCTCAATCACCAGAGGCAGAACCTACTTACGCTCGTTGAGCGTCTCCTTCAAGCAATAAAGAACGAGTAGCAGGATATTAAGTATAAGGAGGCACAGATATTCGCCCGGCCGCAGAACCGGCATCTTCCGGAGCCCCTATTCAAGCTACTAATTCGGCGTATGTTCCCGAAGGCGCTTAATCTACTAGCCAATCAGCTACGGAAGCTCAGGACGAAGGACTACAACGAGCACTATTACCATAGCCAATTTAAAGATACAATAGGCTTGCCAGAAAGATTCTGAAGGTTCAAATTCGTGGTGTCGCTGGATGCAGAGACCTGGCTCTTGATATCCTGGAGACCGTCTCTCATGTTGGTCTGGACATGATCGATATCATTACGTGTATGCTTGAGAATGTTTCTGAAAACCAGGTCATTTTGTCTATATTATATGTTAGTATACGGCCGAAACATGGGGAGAATGTATGTTTCCTTACCTTCCCGTCAGTGATAATGCTACCACAAGGGTCATTTTATGTCGCTCAAGTTCTTGAGACATATCCTTGATCTTTTTATCGCTCAAGGCCCACGATGTGTGTTTCTTCAAATGCGAAAACCATCCTTCGCCAGCTGCAGCAACAAACCCGTCGGTGGTTTATTGCAACTTTTCCAGGGATTTCCTACAATCTTCCAAAACAGGTTTCCACTGTGCCAGATCCCGGTCATCGTAAGTTGCCGAGGGCGAGGCACTGAACTCCGCTATGTAGGCTTGTACTGCCGTCACGACTTCAGCCAGGTGTTTGAGTTCGGAAAGCAGGTCGCTGATGTTGCGCGGCGCAGTATGAATCTTGGATAGGTGGTCGTAAAGACCGACACTAGTCTTGAAGATGACATCGGCCAAACCAATCACGGCAAAGGCATTAGCGGCAGTGGATAATGTAGCCATTCTAGGACGTCTGGCCCTTGAAGTAGAAACAGAGTAGGAGTAGACGATGAAGGCAGTTGAATGTGAGTTGAAGAGATGCGAACGAGGCAAGAGGGAAGAACGCGATCAGCCAAGCCACGCTCAGCCTCGCAGCACAGCCTACCTCCAAAACGCCATCATGTATGCACGGCAAGGCTGCAGAGGTGTCACGGGCTGGTCGGCATGATACTAGCCAATGAGGAGTGTAGACTTCATTGCCGACAGAGCTGAGACCAGCCACCGGAGCTACGGCAACTCCTCTGAATGTAAGCGGTCTGCCTCGTCCGCCCGAGAAAACGCTGTACCGCATGAAGGAGAATCGTTCAGCTTGTCAAAGTGTTGATGGTTTGCACAGACCAGGAAGAAGGTGAGGGCAAAGTGCCGGGTAGACTTTGTGTGCCGCTTGACTTAGGTAAGCAACATGTCAAAACCAACCAGGGTCCAGTGGGGGCCCGGAGGCCGCGGTTTTCGGGGCCTTTCTGAAATCAGTTGGCAGGGCTGGGCAGATCCCAACGCGCTCTCAGCCTTCTCCCTTTCGCGCGTGCTGCGCTGTCAACAACCCGCCGTGTGGTCGCAAATTCATCCTCGCCCTCCACCATGCTGTCCGTCCGCGCGCTCAGCTTCATCGCGGCCATCGCGGCACTTCTCTTCCCTATTTACACCTACCTGGAGGCCAATCTCGAGTCCTTTTATGTCTTCGACACGGCGGAGCTGCACGGCCTCTCCAAGCGCGCCATTGAGGCGCATGGCAACGACACGAGGGCCATTGTGAGCTACATTGTGGGCGAGCTGTCGCAGAAGGACGGCGTGCACCCGTATGTGAACCTCGACGAGGAATGGGTCTTCAACAACGCCGGCGGCGCAATGGGTGCCATGTACATCATCCATGCTAGTGAGTTTGGTTCTGGCCATGGGCGTTGAGAAGAATGATTTACGAACATCAGACAAGGCATTACCGAGTACCTTATTATCTTTGGTATATATTCCCCTGCACATCCCTATAGCTTTACGAGGCTAAGAACAACAGGTACCGCTATCGGCACTGAGGGCCACACCGGCCGCCACACGGCCGACGACTACTTCCACATCCTGACCGGTACCCAACTTGCCTATGTCCCTGGCGAGTACGAGCCCGAGGTACGTTAAACGGGCAAGGATCTGCTTGACACCTATTCCTGTACTCCAGAGGATCGCATTCTCACCGCTTGACAGGTCTACCCTCCCGGCAGTGTTCACCACCTCCACCGTGGCACCGTCAAGCAGTACAAGATGGATAGCTCCTGCTTCGCACTGGAGTACGCCAGGGGCTGGATCCCGCCCATGCTGGGCTTCGGCTACGCCGACACATTTACCAGCACGCTGGACTTCCCGACATTGTGGGCGACTACAAGGATTACGGGTAGGGAGATGATCATGAATCTCTTCAGGGGAAAGATTTAAGGCAGTTATGGGCATAATTCTGGATTGTATAAGGCTGAAGCGAGCAGCTCGCGAAGCTCTCGCACGGAACATACGGACATGATTGCGCGTGCAGTTTGGAAAACGGTGGGGGAGGATGACTTGACTGTTACGACCTTTGGAGACCAACGATAAATATCTTAATCGCATTTTAGAGAAAAGCAGTAAAGACACAACTTCAAAATCGTTCGAGTTGGTTATGACTAATGTCGTTTGGGAGTAGTACGTAGTGCCGGTAGGCGGCTCTGCGGGAGTTGCGGAAAGCCGGTCGATCATATCCTAGTAAGGACCCTTTTCCAAGCCCCCAAATTAGAAGCTCACACTCCTTAAACAGTTGAACAACCTGCCCCCACTCTCGCCCCAAGGCCGAACGCACTATTTCTAGAAATATCGTTCTGTCGGAGTTGACTTGGTCTGCTGGCTCGCTTAGCATGCAGCGCGATCTCCGGGTTTTGCGGTCCAGTTTCCGTCCCTGATCACCGATTCAGCCAGGGTAAGTCTCCGTTCTTTCCTAAAGCAGGTGGTTCAGCCGTTTTGCCGTTGCCGAAGTCACGTCGTCTCCCTGGCCGATCTCTGGCGGACGCAATCAAACACGATGACTTGACAGGGCAGTGGGCGGCTCGACTCAGATCTCGCCGGATCCCGAGCTTGCCGACGGCAGATGTACAAATAGTGAATGCCCCGCGATGCCAAAGAAGTATAGGAGCTGCGTGTCCTGCTCTGGACTGTTCCCCTTCAGTTGAGAAGACGTCACTAGTCTGTTCAAAATGGCCACTCTTTCCGGGCTTGCCGCCGTCTCATTCTTTATCACTTCTGCTTTCGCTTCTGGGTACGCACCTGTCAAGGTCACGTGCCCGTCTACTCAACTCGTTCGAGAGGCCTCCAACGGTGTCTCTTCTGCCGAACTAGAGTACATTGCAGCGCGTAAAAATATCGCTGACACTGCGCTCTCGTCTTGGCTTACCAAGACCAACCCGGCTTACGAAAATGTCTCCAATTTTCCTACTCTCGGGCTGACTAGCAGCGGCGGAGGCCTTCGAGCACTGCTATGCGGCGCTGGAGTAGTCCAAGGAATGGATGGCCGCGACGGAAATTACTCAACTTCCGGACTTTACCAGGCTCTTACATACCACGCTGGCCTTTCTGGCGGCTCGTGGCTTCTGTCGTCTATTGCTGGGAACGACTGGCCAACTGTTTCTTCTCTGCGCGACGATCTCTGGACCAAGGCTTTCGAGGAGACACTCTTTTTCGCCGACGGATTGCTGGGATCTTTGGCGATTAACGGAGACCTTTTGGCCAAACATATTGCTGGTTTCCCTCCTACTCTCACTGATCCCTGGGGACGTCTTCTTTCGTACCAACTCCTTCAGGGAGAAGATGGCGGTGTGGCCAAGACACTCTCCGGATTAAGAGACTCGGAAAACTTCACCTCCTACAACGTCCCCTTTCCCATTATTCAAGCGCGAGGAGTTAAAACTTTCGAGGGTGCCTGCGATCCTACCCAAAACTCAACTATTTACGAGTTTACGCCTTACGAATTCGGGTCTTGGGACGAGGGCGTTGCCGCATTTGTGAAGACGGAATACCTCGGATCTAGCCTGACAAATGGCAAACCGACTAAGAACTCTTCTTGCATCACCAACTACGACAACCTCGGATATGTTTTCGGAACTTCGAGTTCGCTCTTTAACCAAATCTGCAGTCCACTCACGGTCAACAACAGCGACATTGGCCAACACCTGTCAGGCTTCCTTCTCGAGGTACACGAAATCGTCACGAGAGATGTCTTCGCTCCTTATCCGAACCCGTTCTATAAGTACGACACGGCCTCTTTCGTGGCGGAACAGGAGGAGCTGGCCTTGGTCGACGGCGGTGAAATTATGCAAAACAACCCTATCTGGCCGATGCTGCACCGCGACATTGATGTCCTCTTCGTCAATGACAACTCTGCAGACACCGACTTCAATTGGCCCAACGGTAGCGAGATGGTCTCCACGTACAACATTGCAAAGGAGGCTGGCCTTGCGCGCATGCCTGAAATCCCTAGCACCGAGACGTTTGTTTCCGAGGGCCTCAACGTGCGCCCGACCTTCTTTGGCTGCAACGATACCAACGTCATGACGATTGTGTATTTGCCGAATGCGGAATACGATCATGCGAGCAACACGACGACTTTGACACTTAAATATCTGGCAGAACAGACAGAAGGTGAGATGAATGGAACATCATCTGTGAAAACAACTTACTGACAAGTCATAGCTATCATCGGAAACAACGTCCAAGTCGTGACGCAAGGAGAGGAGCCGGAATGGGCAGGCTGCCTTGCCTGTGGTATTATGGCCAAGACAAACCAGGACCTACCGGAAGAGTGCACGAGCTGTCTCAACAAGTACTGTTACAACTGATGGCCGCGCCGCATTTGCAGGAGTTTAGAAAAGTCATGGGAATTACGGGCATAGAATCAATAGATAATATCGTAATTCGACGCCTTACCCGTCAAACACCCATTTAACCAGAGTGCGGAATAGTCTAGTCAGACTACGGGGTCATTCTAGACTATGCAAATGGTTCTTGATTAGGCACGACCCGGTCGTAGTCGGGTCGTAGACCGCAATATTTACAAAGTAGCCTTTCCATGCGAGGGTACAATGCCAAGTGGTCGATACCAGAAAAGCCTTCACCTACTAAGTTAACACGTTGTATTCTCCTGCTTTACTTAGGCCATATTTCAAACTATGTTTTGCCCGGATAAGCCCGACCAAACTAGGTCGGGTCGTGATATTTTAGGTACGACCTGTCTTCGACCGGCATGAACCTCTGGACGGACTACATTTCAAATTGGGTCGTTCCGCAGTCTGCATTTAACGCATCTGAGTTCAAGTCCTGTAACGTGGAATCAAAGTTGAAGGAGTTTGTGGCTCGGGCCTCGCTTTCAAATTGAAAAGTGGAATATAGAGTGGATGACGATCGCGGGTGGGAGAGGACACGGTATCCGACGGTAAGTGGGTCTGTGGTCAGCCCGGGCCTCGTACCAAGGTACCCCTCCCCCAGTGTGCTTCACACTCTATATTAGATAACCACGGACGGTAAGCAACTCCTTTATACTCTTTTACGCAAGTCGAGACTACCCCAAACGGTTACTTGTCAGAATGAGCCTCTTCGCTGGTGCTGGAACTAAGCTCGCGCTTCGGGCTCGCTCGAACTTGGTAAGCTTGCCGAAGCAGACATGGAGGCATTTCCATGGACGTAGAATTTCGCAGGCAAGGCTATGGTAAGTTGTCTCGGTTGATATATAAGAGCGCGGCTTATGCGATGGCAGGGATGCTCTTCAGTCGACGTGCGAGATGGCCGGCGCGAAAGACGGTGGCCTTAAGCGCCTCTCCTGCGATAATGACGACAAGATCGCGAGGGACTGGTTTGCGAGCGAGGCCCAGAAGTTGGGGTGCAAGTACGAGGTTGATGCTATGGGCTCGCAGTGGGCCACCCTCGAGGGCGAAAACAACGCTTTGCCTCCGATTGGGATCGGCTCGCACCTTGATAGTGTGGAGAGCGGGGGAAAGTTCGATGGTCCGCTTGGTGTATGTTTGATTTTCTCTGTATTTATTTGCTTGATGTTGAAGAAACGTCGCTGATGTACAATGGTGCGCCACAGGTGCTCACGGGGCTTGAAGTCGCCAGGGTTATAAAAGAGGGCGGGCGCAAGACGTATGCTCCGATCAGTGTAATCAATTGGACGAATGAGGAGGGAGCGAGGTTTCCTCCTGGTAAGTAGGCGGACCCTTTATTAGTAGAGAACTGACTGACAAAATAAGGTTGCATGGCGTCATCCGTGTGGTCAGGGGTCTTGGACATCGACTACGCTCACAAATGCACCGACACCGCCAACCGCAGCATCACCATCAAGGATGAACTAGCCCGGATCGGATACCTCGGCACGAAGAGCGTATCTAACAAGACTAACCCCTTGAGTGCTCACTTCGAGATTGTGCGTTTGGCCACTGTCACTGATTTGAGATTACTGTCAGCTAACATAAAATAGCACATCGAGCAAGGAACTCGACTTAAGAAAGCCGGAAAGGATGTCGGAGTCGTGGACAGCGTGCAAGGCATGCAGTGGTTTGATGTTTCACTACGCGGATTTACGAGACATGTGAGTTCACTCTGCGGCTGGAACGTTAATGTCAAAAACTAATCATCTTTAGACCGATACGACGCCCATGGACGTAAGTCGGAATCACTGATTCGGATGAAGTACTGACTAACTTCCACAATAGCTGCGACAAGATGCACTGGTCGGCGCCGCGCAAATCGTGCTCGAAGTGGAGCGAATCGGCCGTGCCTCTCAGACAGGCATGGCCACTGTATCTTTGTTCAAATCCTGGCCTCAAAGCTTTTGCAACATATCCGGATCTGTAGACTTTTCCTTCAGCATGCAGCACTCGTCACTTCCGGTTCTGAAGGACATGACGGCGCAAATAAAAGAGTTTGTGCACAAAGTTGCGAAGGAACGAGGTCTGGAGGTCGCAAAGTACGACAACATCGTCAACTTTGATCCTGTCAACTTCGATGCGCAGGCCGTTGCTTGTGTTGAGAATTCCGCCAAGGAAATGGGGTACAGTTATGAGAAACTCATTAGTCACACCGGTGAGTACTGCTTCCAAACACAGTAACTAGAGTGCTGATGAGATATCTTAGGCCACGACTCCATCTTCACAAACATGGTTTGCCCAACTGCGATGGTGTTCACACCCTGCCGAGACGGCATAAGCCACTCGCCTTTGGAGTATGCTTCTCCGGATAATTGCGGGATTGGAGCGCAAACTCTCTTGGGAGCAGTGTTGAAGTACGATGATATTTTGCGCCGGATGCACTCAAAATAGGATCATGATATGAGATCGGAGTCAGTTCCTCTTAAGTTCTAGTACACAGATTGTTAGAGTGAGTGAAAATTAACAACCCAACTTACTCTACGGCTACTCCCGTTTTTCAGTGAAGCCAGTAAAATCCGCAGTGCCACTAGTAACGTGCAACTCGTTGAGTTTTGCTTTGTATCAGGGGCTCGATCCACACAGGGAGAAAGTCCAGGGATCTGGAACGTTCATAGCGCTGCCTTAAGCCCTCTTAAGTGTCATGTTTCTGATGGATCGAAGCACGACACACCGTAACTTCTCCACGATAACGTAAGCCGAGGCTTGATTATGGCATCCCGGGATGGAGCAATGGCTAAGCACAACGGCACCAAACTTGATTGGGCATAGGTTCCGAGCAGAACGTGGTTGAAGCGGCCAGTGCCTTCGCACTGCTCGAAATACGGAAACAGGACATTGCTCCGAGATGACGCCTTTATTTAGCTACCCCGTATAATCGAATCCCTTAGTCAAACCACTGACCGTCTCAGGGATCTCGATGCCCGGAACAGCCTCGCCAGGAGTTAGGGGTTGATCTCGGGACAATCGAGCGGGCTGGTCCAGCGCTGTGGAATCTAGACTCTCGACTACAACCTCACTAACGGCTGCATTCGCGGCCCCTACGGATCAGCTCCAGGTCGTCGAGGGTCCCCAGCCACTCCTTTGCACGGTTCCCTGCTGGGGCCCATCGGAAGGAATGCCGAAGGCTCTGAGTTCACCGCTAAGAAGGATGCTCCCGTCTTTAGTTCCCTCGTTCTGCGCCGTCTTCGTGTCAGGCTCCGGCCCCGGCTGGATGATACGCGTCGATGTGCCGTCCCCCTGAAGCGCTTAACGCAGGCGAGATGATCTCGTAGATGTCTCCGATGCCAGTTTGTAGCTATTCTGGGATTTTCCACTTTACTGGATCTTCCTCGCATCTGTAGACGGTGAGCATTGTTCAAGTGTGTGTGATGATCTTCAAGACACAGGACTGTCTTGGGTAATCATGTGTCTGTCCACTTTGCTTTTTCATCACATATTGAATAAAGGATTTTAAATTTCGAGCCTCGGCAAGTTTCTCAACGACTTAAGAAATGAATGATAAGATTGTTGGGCGATAGACTGTCGTCCAGACCCGTGGGCCCACTGTGAGGGCTGACCGTCTTAAGACAGTGAAGCCCGAGTCGATTTTCATCAGGAAATCGATTGCCATTCCCACTCTCTACTAATCATGGCGAGTCTAACTTGACCTGAATGAAGAAAAGTCGTGAGTAAAAGGGAAAAGCGTTGGAAAGAGCTCGCATGAAGTTGATGTTACACGTGCAGATTGGCGATCCACCGTCGGCCAAAAAGACAGAGTAAGCTAATCCAAGCATGCAGGATATCCACCTTAGCGCCTTTGTGATCTTAGCGACAGGGGTCACCGGCAATTGTGGGTTTCGCGTGCCAAGGAGCAGAGCGGCTGATGCTTTACACTGCTTGCCTGAAATTTTGATCCTGGAACCCACGTGAAGGCAAGCATTGAGCATGTCAGTAAGCGATCTGGAGCGGGATCTGGGGCCCGAGACAACTCCATGGGGCAAGAGTCGTCGGCTCACCGGAAAGTGATGCTCGAGAGGGCTGTGTGGCATTGGGCCGTCCCCCTTTCTGGCTCACTGCCGCTTCATCCGTCGCGCAACGTCGCTCAGACCGTTACCTAGCAGCGAACCACTATCTGAAGCCCTTATCTTTCGGATGTCTGATAAATCCTTGACCGGTTGGTGGTGGTTGGCTCTTTACGTCATGCGGGGTAGGCAAGGCAAGGAACCCTTGAGGAAGGGACAAAATCAGGGACCAGTTTGTGTTCGGCCCTTCCACACTACCAGACAACTTTCTTTCCACTTCACAGCCCTTTGACATTTCACCCATCACTGCTATCATTGCTGCCCCCGCAAAACAGGGGCGATAAAGGCAGGCGGTGAAGTCGCTGGGTCCCCCTTTCCACATGGCCGGCATCGCCGACCTCACCCTGCTACGATCGCCCCCAACTTGCGCAAGTTACCCACCGCACAAAAGAATGCGGGCCCGCGGGATTTCTGCCGTGAAAGGACATTCTGACCGACTCTTACCTCCACGCCGGGACTTCCAGAAGGTAAGAGAAGGGTTCCTCAGGCCGATTTGAGTGGTTCCTGGTCTTCGGCGAGCCGCCGGCCGACAGCGGCTCGGCGGGTCCATCAGGGTGTGCATGAACTTCATGTAAGCAATGCACCCCACTTGCACGAAGATTCGACTTCGCCACTGCATGCAAGTAAATGCCCATTACTGCAAATCCACAGTGTCCACTTTCTTGCAGCCATATCGGATAGACCAAGCTCTCGGTATCGGTCTCGGCGATCTCTCGCGAGACATGAAGGATGGTAGCTTGGGCGTCAACGGCTCACGCTACGGCATCTGATGCAGAAGATTGCTTCCTAGTAGGGGATATGCTGCAGAAGCGTCTCAAGAGCACGGGATAGACAGGGTGTGAGACACGGGTAGGAGGCGCGGGAAGAAATTGCTGCTGCAGGTAGCCATGGAGGCCTAGTCGGCCGCGTGATTGCGGATACCCTCTCAGCCTCTCAAGCAAGCGGGCACGTTCCACAGACTGCTATTGTTAGGATTTTGGCGGAGGCAGTGTCGCATAGCGCAGACAATCATGCCCTCTGGGTCTGAGCCGCTCGACGTCGGCCCGCAACGGATATCTTGACGGCCCATTTTTGGGCAATTGAACGGCAAAAAAACGACCAAAGAGGACAAGAAGAACACTGATACGAGCTGCAAAATGAGGTGTCTCACCACTGCCGGGGTCCAATATTGGCACGGTCGGCCGCTTCCGGACTACGGCTGGAGATCTGCCAGAGAGTTCCCGTCGCGGGCAGGCCGTTCAGGGGAGGGTGTTATGAAAGTGGATGGCGATGCTCTCGTCCCACGCGGCTGGGCGTCAAAGGGCCGATAGGGTGCATGAAGAGAGTGTGGCAGCCGTGCGTCCATGTCTTTCAGCTGCGACGCGTCGGCCGCGTGGCTTTGGCTGGACCGGCGTAGGCGTCGAATGAAAGAGGGAGAAGGGAGCCGCAATGGCGGTGGCTTGAAACGGCGGCCGGTGGTGGTAGTGGTGATGGTAGTGGTGGTGCGGGAGGAAGAGCGCAACGGTGGCGGCGTGGCCGAGGCTAGTTTACCACCAGCTATCACCACGTCGCATTGCCCAGGGGCTGCGCCGTCGCCGGGGGCGGAATCGCGTGCGCAGAAGCGGAAGGGGACCAGTGGACGAGGGGGGAGGACTCGGGCAGCCGGTGGTCCTGGTGGGCGGGGACGTTTGGTCGTTGCGCTGGCCGGGCCTCGCGTGGGGCCGCCTGTGCCCGTCCTCATCGAGTTAAACGGAGCCCCGGGCCGGCCCACACGCCGAGCCTCTCTCTCACCGCTCGACCTCCACGCTAATTCTCACTATAGCATCTTTTTTCTCACCACCACTACCACCCTAACTGTCGCCTGCGCCCACCGGCCAATGCCATCGCCATATCACCGTGCGCCCGTGCCCGACATGAGATCAGCCTGCATCTTCTGCGCTGGCGGCCATTGGCCCTGCTGCGCGCACCGCTGCCCAGCGCCGGCCGACCAGACGCCCGGCGTGTGGCCATACGAAGGCACCGCCCTCCATGACTAGCCGAGCGATCCACCGCGTCCCTCTGGCCGGATCGTCTTGCTTTTCGTCGCAAGGGCCGTTAGTCATGCAACTCACACCAATCTCTGTCCCCGACCTGTATGATCGTGCTCCTATTCGTATGACCGTTTGGCGAAATGAGGCCCAAGATGACGTTCCGGCGTGAATGAACGAACCGTATATCTCGCGCCTCGCAGCTCGCATCCGGCCTCCCCCAACAAACCACGTCTACTCACCCTCAGTCTCTCCCTCAAAGAAACCAATACCTCGGCTCCAAAGCGGAGTGATCAGCAGTGACCAATGCACCCTAAGGCCAGAGACACGAAGACCCTTTCGCTGCCTGGGCGCCGGAAGCACCGCGTTCGGAAGGGCGTTGCCGATGTGTTGGGCGCACTGGGCCTACGTGGTGCCGGAGAAGAGGGTAGGGCTATGCAACCGAAAGCTCTAGATTTGTTCCATGCAGTTAACACTGGCTCTCTCCCTGCAGGAAGCGTGACAAGCACCCCATCTCTTGTTTCACGCTCCGCCAACGAGGACCTCTCGGACACGCAGTCCTCGCACTCCACCGACCCCGACATGTCTATCCTCAGCAACCTCAAGAAGGCGCACCATAAAAGCGCGCCCGCCCCCACCAGCAACCCCCGACCTCAGCAAAAGCCCTCCCAACCCACCCCCAAGAGAACCACCTCTGTGCCTTCTGCCAAGAACGAGCCAGACAGGATGTCGGTCAACTCTATCCCCGCAACCCTCGTCTCCGACACGACGATAGCCCAAGAGGACTCCACCCTCGGCATGCTCAACAAGGCCAAGGCCTCGGTGCGGAATAAGTCGCCTCCCCCCCGCAGCAGGCAGTCCACCACTGTCCACGATGCTGTGCGGTCGCTCAGGATAAAATTGGAGGAGGAGATCAAGTCGTCGAATGACGCATGGCTGGCCACTGGCCTCGCCATTGAGGGCTTCCTCAACTACATTGGTGCGGAGCGGTTGAGGCGCATGCCCGCCAAGGGCAGCAGGTGGGACAAGATTCTCAAGTGGGCTGAGGATTTCGCCATCACCCTTTCCCTGTTCGAGGAGGCGGTTGAGTCTACCATTGCTTCCAGCAAGGAGGCCGTAGAACTCATCTTGGGATGCCTCCAGCTCCTTCTCCAGGTAAGTCGTCGCCGTACATGCCTCAGGCACAAATCTCGAACTAACGCGATGATAGTTGGGCCCCAGCCAGGGCGTAGCCATGGAGAGGGCTTTCTCCATTTTCCACGAGTACGGCCTCATCTTTGGCTTCTACATCAAGAACTACGGGCTTCTGCGCTCCATTCCTGAGACTCGCCAGGAGATGAGCTTCGCTTTGGCCGACATGGTCAACCTGGTCGTCGAGATTACCGTTCACTACCGGAAGAGCATCCGGACCATGTCGGCGGAGATGGTCACGGTCGACTTCACCATAACTTTTGGCTCTCAGATGGAGTCGTTTATCCTGCGCAGGGACAGGATTACCGACCACATGTGGACCTACCAACTGAAGCACTCCCCAGAGATTACTGGTAATGCCCTCGCTTTGTCAAAATATGACATTAAACTAACAAAATACAGAAATCCAAGTCTCTATCGAGTCTATCCGCCAGTGGCTGCTGCCCCAGGACCGTACCCTGCAGGCTCTGTCTACCAGGCGCGGAGCTGCTCGCGCCTCCCGCGCCGAGTTCACCTGCGAGTGGTTCGACAGATGTCTCATTGACTTCTTCCGCAGCAGGGACGGTGTCTTGACCGTCAGTGCCGAAACCGGTGCCGGCAAGACTGCCCTCCACGGTTGGATTTTGGAGCGTCTGCAGAGGCCCGTCAGCCGCAGGACTTACTCCGCCGTTGGGGCTTCTATCAGCACCCAGACTCCTGCTCTTGCGACGCAGATCAACCTGATCAAGGAGCTGCTCGTGCAACTGTTGGACCAGAACGTTGGCAATGTTGCCCTTTACAGGTGCCTTGCCAACGTGCTCGAGCTCGACTCCAACACCACCAGCGAGGCTGACGCCGAGGATGCCCTTTGGTACACCCTCGAGACTGCCATCAAGCCTTGCAAGAACATTGTTCTCGTCATTGACGGCCTCGATGCCCTCCAGGGCGAGGAGGTTGACAAGCTGGAGGCTTTCGAGAGGCTGCACGACATTGCGAGCAAGAATAAGAATGTCCGCGTCATCGTTCTGACCCGGCCGTTCGCTGTTCCCTTCCCCAAGCCTACGCGCCAGGTCGTTATGGATTCTGAGCGCACGGCTGAGGATGTCAAGCACATCACTCGCGCATTCCTCCAGACTCGGGGCTTCACCAACCCGCATGAGATCGATGAGGTGGTTGAGGAAGTTGCTCAGCGCAGCAAGGGTTCCTTGACCTGGACCGACATGACTCTGCAGCTGATGCAGAAGGAGGCGAGCGTGCCTGACATGCTCAACGCTGCCAAGCAAGTTCCTTCCACTCTTGCGGAGGTTCTCGACAAGCACATCAGCACGCTTTCTCTCAAGGGCGATGCCCGCCTTATGCTCGGTTGGCTTCTGGTTGCCGACAGGCCGCTGACCACTGCCGAGGTGCAGACCCTGCTGGAGCTCAACATCCAGAAGGGCACTCACCAGCCAAGGCCTACGAATATCGTCGAGGATATTCAGCGCTCTTGCGGCCCCCTGGTCACCGTGCAGGACAAGACTGTCCGTTTCCGCAATGAGTCTGTGCGCCAGCACTTGCTGAACCTCAGCAAGGAAGGCAAGCAGCTGCTCAGCCCGGCCGAGGCCCACCGCGACCTCACCACCAGGCTTTTGTTGTACAACAAGGTTTGTGTTACGCGCAACACCGAGCCCTCCCTGGACAAGCTGCCGCGCAAGGAAGTTGCCTCCCTCTTCCAGTCCAACCCCCTGCTGGAGTACTCTGCTCGCAACTGGGTCAAGCACTTCAAGCTTTCCCCCTTCTTTGCCGAAGGCCAGCCGCAGCCTGCTACTCCTGAGCTGAAGAGCGTCTTCCCCAACTCCACCGTTCTTCCTCTCCTGGAGAAGAACTGCTGGGATAAGCAGGCTCTGACCAGCAAGGTTAACGATCTCCACGTCCTGGCTCTCCGCATCCGTCAGAACGCTCTTGGCGAGAACAACCGCGCTGTCATGCAGAACGCCATCAACGTTGCTCAGTCGTGCGAGAAGCGCAAGAGCCCTATCGAGGCCAGCAAGTACTACCACCAGGCTGCCAAGCTGGGCCAGAGTGTTCTCGGCAAGTCCAACGACCTCGCGGTCGCTTGCGCTGCTGCTTCGGTGAACTGCACTGAGGGCATCGAGCAGAAGACCCGTACTGAGGACGTCGCTCGCCGCGAGGAAATGCTCAGGTACATTGTGGACACTGGCAAGCAGCAGCAGGGTGCCGCCAGCGACTTGGCTGCCAAGTACAAGACTAAGCTTGCTCAGCTGTACACGGACATCCAGGAGAATGAGAAGGCTGAGGACATCTACCGCGAGATGTACCAGACTACCGTCAAGCAGCACGGTGAATTCTCGCGCGAGGCTAACACCGCGTCTGCTAAGCTCAGGACCGTTCTCGTCAAGGAGGACAGGCATGAGGATATTGTTCAGTACACTCAGCCTATCTTCGAGACTGCTGAGAGGAACCTGGAGATCTTCGACATTCGCCGTGTTGAGATCACTCTCCGCATGGCCGAGACCTACGAGGAGAAGCAGGATCTGGTCCGTGCCGAGGAGCTTTACATTGCTCTCTGGCGTGGCCTTAGCGATCACTGCCGTACTCACGCTGCTGCCGCGGATGCTCACGAGCGCAAGGTCCAGATCAGTCTTGCGTATGCGAACTTCCTCAAGAGGCACAACCGCCAGGCTGAGGCTGAGAACATCCTCCACGGCGTCTGGCTCGACTACCAGCACCGTGACAACAAGAGCGACGGCCTTGTTAAGCAACTCAAGCACGTCGGTGAGGAGCTTTCGGCTATGGGTATCCTCGAGACTGCCATCAGCGTCTTCAAGAACATCTGGGGTCACTTCAAGAGCAACGGCAAGCAGACCTCTGCTGAGGCTGTTGCCACTGCTGTTGCTCTGGCTGATACCGTGCAGCGCAAGGCCGAGTCCATGAAGGCGAAGAAGGAGGCGGCCCGCGCGGTTGCTGGTCCTGACGTCATCGAGGACGACATCGATATCAGCGATGATGAGGGAGACGAAGAAGCCGATGGCATCATGGACGAGGTCGTCGAAGCTGCTATCGCGGCTCACACGGTTCCGGCGGCGCCCAAGCCCGGCGAGGTTGCTGAGAGCAAGGAGACTGCTCTGGAGACCTGCGAGAAGCTTTCGCTGTTCTACATGAGCAAGGGCCGCTGGACTGATGCGGTCAACGTTCTGCACAAGACGCTCCTGAAGCTCTGGCCCAACCTCGGTATCGAGGGCAAGTATGGCTTCCCCAAGTCCTACACTGCCGAGGCCATCAAGCTTGCTCGCCGCCTCGCTCTGTGCCACACTGAGAGCAACCAGACGGAGCAGGCGGAGAAGATCTATGCCTTCCTGTTCCACTCTGCCCGCTCCAGCCTCAGCATCCAGGATGAGCTTGTCGTCGAAACTTCGAACGACTTGATCGCCTTCTACGAGCGCACCAAGCAGTACATCAAGATTCTCCAAATCCACGAGCTGCTGCTTGAGAGCTACCGCACTGCTTTGGGATCTAGGAACCCGCTGACCATCAAGACGCTCTACACCATGGGTGACCTTTGCCTCAAGTACCACATCAAGGGAGCTGACCGTTACTACTTCGAGGTGGTCAAGGCCCTCAAGGACAACACCGGCGTGCTCAGCAAGGAGTCCCTGCCTGCCTCGCTCAAGCTTTCCAAGATCTACTATGAGCAGAAGCGCTGGCAGGAGGCTCGCGTCGTGTATGCCTCCCTCTGGGCCACGTTCACCAAGCACGGTAAGGAGTACGGTATCACCCCTGAGACTGCTCAGGTCCTCTACAGGCGCTATGTCACCATCCTGGACACCCATCTCAAGGTCGACAGCGAGGAGACTCGCCGTCTCGCTATCGAGTACCGCGACACTTGCCACGAGGTCTATGGACCCGACCACGTCATCACCATCCACGCCAACTTGCAGCTTGCGGAGGTCTACCGCAATAGCCCCGAGCACCACGAGGAGGCCCTCAAGATCTGCGAGACCGTGGTTGCCAAAGTCAACGAGACTCCTGAAAAGGCTAGGTCGGCGAGCCAGCTCACCATTATTGCGACTGCCAAGCGCCACCTTGCCGCGCTCTACTCCGCCCAGGCTAAAACTACCCCCGAGTCTACTGACAAGGCCGTCACGCTGTGGAAGGAGCAGTTCGAGGCGCACAAGAAGCAGCACGGTCCTTCGGGCAAGGTCACTCTGGCTACCCTGGCCGCGCTGGCTGCTGCGTACAGCAAGTCTGACAAGCCCGAACTGCACTCTGCCGCCAACAAGCAGCTCCAGTCCGCCACGGTCGAGGTGCTCACCACTGAGAAGGACTCCACCAAGCTATTCGACTCCGCTGTTGCGCTCGCCAAGACGTTTAACGCCTGTAAGTACACCGAGCAGGGATGGGCCTTGTTGCGCGAGCTGCGCCGCCAGATTATCGCCAAGGAGACCCGCGCTACTCACAAGTACAACGTCCCCCTTCCCGACTCTGTTGACCGCCGCTCGCTCGTCTTCGTCGCTGCCTTTGAGGGTACGCTTCGTGATGAGGAGAACAAGGGAGGCTTCTCCGACGTCATGACCGACTTGCTCACTGAGAGCATCTTGCATGACCGGTACCAGCTGTCCTTCAACCAGAAGAACATCAGCCCAGAAATCAAGCTGTTCGACGGTGCTCGTCTCTACACCTTCCTCAAGGGCAAGGAGCAAAGCGCTGAGCAGTGCGTTGCCGTTGAGAACGCCTTGTACGGCCTCTTCATCGAGCAAGCCGGCGCCAACATCAAGACTAGCCCCGAGGCCACTCGTGCTTTCTTGATCACTGTGCTGGAGGAGCTGAGCAGGTACAGCCACCACGAGGATCTGACGGTTGTTGCATGCATCGCCGGCACCAGCAAGGTTCGCGCCCTGCTGGAGCGCGAGCAGTTCGTGCAAGCGTACGAGATTGCTCTGTGCTTGTACCAGTTTGTTTCTTCGCGTGGAGGCTTCAAGGACCCCAAGAACATTGCCAGTAGCTTCAAGCTGTCTCTGTACCTTGCCGGTCTCGGAGTGCCGAAGACGAATGACTTCAAGCTGCAGGCCAGGATGGTCGAGCTGTCGACGACTGTCCTGCGCGAGACGCTGGCTGCCTGCAAGAGTCAGAACATTGACCTCGTGCAGCTCCAGGCCAGTGAGCTCAACAACCTTGTTCGCCTGATGGGCGAGCAGAAGAACTACATCGATCTCGAGGTGAGCTTGCCCCAATTCCAACCCCTCTGAACCATCATACTAATACGTTTTTTTACAGTGGCTTCTCACCCAGCTCTGGAACTCCCGTCTGGTGCAAGCCTCTTGGTCTGCGACCACCGTCATTGCCGTGGGCAGACGTCTCGTGGAGGTTCTGTTCTGCCGCAACAAGCAGTGGGCTGCCATTTCCCTGTGCGAGAGCATGTGCTACAACTTGCGCCGCACTTGGGGTCTGTTGGACCAGGTCACTATTGAGATGACCAACCTTCTCTCCTCGCTCTACGTCACCGTCAACCGTCTCGACGATGCCATGGACCTCCACGAGGAGATCGTGCGCACCGAGATGTCTGACGAGACCGACGAGCAGATGCCCGAGGACCTTGCGAGCCAGCTAGTCCTCCACCAGGTCGAGCTGATGAGGCGCATCTACGGGCGCCAGGGCGGCTGGCTTGACGACGAGATTGAGAACCACACGGATCTCATCGCGCACGTCATCGAGGAGTTCTCCGACGAGCCTCAATGGGCCAACATGGATGCCTCCGACAAGTGGAGCACCAAGGCTCCGCCCGCGCACGACACGGTCGGTCTCTTCGTGCCCCCGAGCACCTGGGAGTTTGTCGACGTTCAGCAGAAGAAGAAGCCAGAGCACCTGCTCCGCTGGCTGCAGCTCAACCGCCAGATGTCCTTTGGCGACCTCGCCCTCGAGGTCAGCAAGGAAAGAGCCAATGGCGTCAACGGCACGGTACCTAACGGTCGCCTGGTCAATGGCCATTGAATAAGTCTTGTTCTGTCTTCCCTTGCGCTTTGGAGGTTTGTGGCGCTTGTTTCATGTTTTCGTTGGATAGTATGGCTGTGGGTCATCAGGATCGGCCAGGAGTTGGGTGCTTCGTCATTGTGTTGCGCGTGCTTTTTGGTTTGCGTGTTTGCTGTACCTGTGTCTTGAGTTGGGCTGTACGATGGGCTGTAATATCTTGTTGGGTTGTATTCTGTCTGGATTTCTGTATCCTGTATCTCTATCTCATTATACTTGTATTCTGTAGTCTTGTGTCATTAGCTGTACGCCTTGTAATTCTATCTGTACTTCAAAAGCATCGCTCCGGCGTACGACTTGCGAAGGATCGGCATGGGCTTGTCGCAATGTCGGACCCCGCACCGGCTACGAGTAACGTGGACCGACCGAACCCCTGGGGATGCGCGTATGGAGATTGTGGCGTTTTTCTGGTTGTCTTGTTGGATTGAGGCTCCGGACGATGATTTCGTGGTGTCAAGGAAATCCCCCCGGCAATGGTAAAGGTTAGGTGATGTCGACAGCATAGTGTCATACTGGAAGGCTAGGTCTACGAGTACACGTAGACAGACGGTGCCCATTACCGGTTGCAAGCGGCGATGAGAAGATTCGTCGTCGGTGGCTGCCAAGCACGGTAGGTGGGCAAGACTATGACGTAACCGGCATGTCACCAACCGCATCCTTCATTTACCCCACGCCGAGCCGGGTACTACTGCGCCATGTAAGACCTACCTGCAATCCTTCCATCCGTCTATCTACTTCAGCCTCACTGTGTCACAGCAACACCCGGGTAGACACGTTTTCTCCAAATCATGCATGGAAAGCGCGAGGAAGACATTCCGCATGAGCACCGCCTCCACAGGTAAGCTCGCTTCACCTCTTCCACTCCCGCCGTCTACCCAAATCTGACATGCATTTCAAGGGTCGGTGATTGGCTGCCAGGCGACCATCGGGTGCACAAAGAGTGGCTGAGTGGCATTATCGATCATGTCGACAGCAACCCAAAAGACTTGCACCCTGTCCTGAAGGAGTTCCAGGACTTGATTGAGAACAACTCCCGCGTCTACTGCCTAGTGTCATCCATGTTTGAGCAGATCCCGACCAAGAAACCATATGCCCGGGACCCAACTGGCGCCAAGCAAATTCGTGACTACCCTCACATGCTCCAGCTTCTCAATCATCTGATGACCACTGCTCCCCACTGGAATGACAAGTCGGAAAAAGTGGGCATGGTCGGCCTACCTATCAACGCAGTCCTGGACTGGCCCATGGGAACGCCGAGCGGCTTCGCTCTCTTTATGGATCCCGACGTCAATGCCATGTTGAAAAAAGTACTCAATGCCTGGGGAGAATTTCTGCAGTCCGAGAATTCAGCTAAGCAGGCCTTAAACGAGAGCTCGAGCGGTTGGTTCAGCACCACTGGAAAATCTGACCTAACCGCTGTGTCCAACAAGGCGGCTAGCCAGTCACACAACTTTGAAGACATATTCGATTGCGATCCTTCTAAGCCCTACCATGGCTTCAAGTCTTGGGACAATTTTTTCACAAGAACATTCAAGGAAGGCGTCCGACCTGTTGCTTCTCCGGACGACGACAACGTCATTGCTAACTCTTGTGAGTCTAAGCCTTACGACTGTCAGTACAACTGCAAGTTGCGCGACAAGTTTTGGATCAAGGGCCAGCCATATTCTGTCCTGGACATGCTTGCTCACGACAAGTTGGCACTAAAGTTTGATGGTTGCACTGTCTACCAAGCCTTCCTGTCCGCACTGAGCTACCATCGCTGGCATGCACCGGTCAGTGGTAAGATCACTAAAGCCTACGTCAAGGATGGCACATACTACTCAGAACCTCTGTTTGAGGGCATTGGGGATCCGGCAAACAAATCCGGCGACAAGATCGATATGGGAGGAGAAACCACCTGTCAAGGTTACCTTACTGCCACCGCGACGCGCGCCATTATTTTCATTGAGGCCGACAATCCGGCAATCGGACTTATGGCATTCCTCGGAGTCGGTATGGCAGAAGTTTCCACCTGCGAGATCACAGTCAAGGAAGGCCAGCATGTCAAGAAAGGCGATGAGATAGGGATGTTCCATTTTGGAGGGTCCACTCACTGTCTCATGTTCCGGAAGGGCGTTGATGTACAAGGTTTCCCCGAGCCTGGTCGCGAAGAAAACGTACCAGTGAGGAGCCAGGTCGCAGTCGTCAAAAACGGCAAGTAGATTGATTTTGGTGCTATGATTGAACAACCACATCTTAGCGTGTAACTGAATGACGAACCTTCAAGGACTACAAGCAGTGCGCCCTAAACAAGTCAAGCTTCTCGCCGTGAATTGTTCCTTGAAATCCGTCCCCGCGAACAAACGCTCCGTTGATAATGAACTTGTAATGGAGCCTTTGGTCCACATCCATACTCTTGATCCCGCCACAGTGCGCCTCAACATAAGCCCCGGAGGGCCTCACAACGCCGAAGGAAACACCGCGTTCATCATTGCTGAGTTTTTGAAGCCCAGCATTAACATCTATGTTTGCACGGCCTCTGAGCTTGGGCGGCTGAAAACCCGACTCGCAAGATGTGTAAGCAAAGCTCTGCATGTCAGTCTTGTCCCGGACAGAAGTACTATTTTCGAAGACATAGATGGCCGAGCTCCGCGCCTCGGCCGCAGCGCCCCGCGCAATGGATGCGCACGCCACAGCGCCGGCGGCCTTTCCCTCGCTCAGGTAAGATGCCTTGGCCTCGGTGCTCAAGGGAGCCAGGCTGCCGGGTAAGTCGATGCCCGCGACGACGTAGCCGAGTATCCCGGCCGCATTGTTGATCAGGCTCTGCGCTTGCTCCTGGTGGCGCTGCGCGCTGGCTTTGCTGTGCGCGAGTCCGTTTTGCGCCGATCCCGAGTAGGGGACGTAGGCGCCGTTGGGGTCGGTGCCTGTGCCGGTGCCGGTGGCTGCACTTGTGGGCGGTTAGTGTGTTGGGTTGTTGGACCTGGGTTTAAGGGATGGAAAGAGGAGGAAAGGGTGGGAAGGGTGTTGTATATGGGAGCTTACGACGACGCGTTCCCGGCTGCATTGGTGGAGATGTGCACGTGGAGTCTGTCGGCCTGCGACTTGGCGCTGGAGTACGAGCTGCGGCTGTCCCTGTTGATGACGGACTGGATGTCGGGGACGGCGTCGACGGGCGCCGGGCCGGGAGTGTCGGGCTTGTCGAACTGCGCGACCAGGAAGTCCAGCAGCGATTTTGAGATCTTGGGCTCGCAGTCTTCGCAGTTGGTCTTTACCGTGTAGGTCGGCTGGCTATTGTTGAGCGTGGTGGCGTAGACGGTGTACGAGTCCGGCTGCTTGATGTCTTGCTCCACGTCGCCGGTGATGACTTGCAGTGGGCGGAAGTAGTTTTGGAGCTCAGGGGTACCGATCTCGAAGTCTTCGAGACTTGGTGGTGATGCGGATGGGCTGAATGCCTCGCAGCTGGTCAACAGCAGGTGAAACAGCCCGAGGAGAGTGTAGGTAGGAGCCATGCCTGGTACAGCCTACCGGGCGCCGCGGAACTGGACTGGCAGTGTGGTGACTTGGTAAGTGAGGAATGCAATCTGAAGAGACGGGACGGAGTGTTTATATACCTAGATGTCAGCAAGGTGCATGTATACTTCGAAGGACTTTGTCTTACATTCCTGGTTCTGCTGGACGGGCATTTATAAGACCTAAGAGGTCGAGAGAGAGTGCCGTTTAAACATCACTGCGGCGGACAGCTCGAGGGGAGGTGCATCTCTAATCTTGTCCATCGGGTCAACCAATAGGACAGGCACATGGTGCTTTACCGTGCTGCCTAGTCGGATATCGGCCCACATACTTTGGGGCAGTCATGCCTCGATAATAGTAACCACGTGGATTGGGGGAGTTTAATCAAACTGTCCCATCGTGACCTATCCAATTCTTACGGACTCTTCTCCTTCGATCCTTGGTAAATCCTGACCCTTTTGAATCTAACAGAAACATTGTTGCGATTTCGACAACTGTTCTTGCAATTAGTGTAATAGCAGTGCCTATTTAGTGAATGAGCAAGTCAGTGGGATCTAGAAAATGATGCGGTTTGCGTATGCTCGGGAAATGTCGCGCGGAAATCCAAGGAAGCTTTACGCGGGCTGGTACATTCCACCATTTCTGTTGGGAAGCTATCCGCAACTTAGCTCCGCCAAAGTATGCAAGGGTTTTTTGATCTCCACTTTGTTCATGCATGATGCTTTTCAGATACTGGACGAGTTGAAACGCTATGATTACGACTACGGATTGTTGGCATGCCGAATGAACTTATACTATGCAGCAACAGTGACTTATAGAGCACTCCGATTCTTCTCCTTCGTAGTAGCAGTTCATCAATTTAAAAAGATGATGCTCAGAGTCAAAGGCTTTCTCCAGCAGACCTATTAAGCGGTCTGTAGGTGAACTTTAATTTTAAGATAATTGTGATGAGTGAGGAAATATCAAGAGGGCTGAAGTCCGCAATACTTACTAAAAATCTACGATGGCCTCGGACGAGGATTTTCAAATCCAGGGTTTTTTGTAATAACTGAAGGCATCTTCTGGGCAAGAAACTCATCTTATGCGGCGCAAACCGCGCTGTTCTGCCCTCGCAGCTCTGTCGTCATGGCCCGCGAGAATATGGCTGTGTGGAACCTCCATGCATTTTCCTCGCCCGCGGCGCAGAAGGCCAAGCACTTTTCTGTGTGACCAAATTATTTGCCAAGCGCCAATATGAGAGATAGAATATGAGAGCTGGCTTCGAAAACCTTGTTCCAGTACGCTGATAATCGCGAATAACGTGCTGGAACTAATTTTAGAGTCGCCAAAATACGATGGACTAAAACCATGCGCAAGTTTCCAGAGAGGCAGACAGAAGCTATTCCGAGGCTGGAAGGAGGTAATGAAATACAAAGAAAGAAAAGCAATGGTGAGACATCCAAGGGATCCGGTCTTCGGAAGGCGCCGAAATGGAACACCGAAGTTAGATAATAGTTCTGTAGGACGACAAGCATGAGATAATCTGCTTATAGCCGTCTCCACGCCTGCCATATATACTTTGATTGCAATTCCACATTGCTACAAAACCGTATCTATCAGTTTACACAGAAGGACGATTTATGGACTGGTGTGCTCGATTTGAAGGCCCGCTGGCGGAACTCGACGTACCATTCTGAGAAAGTAATGAAGATAGCGGCATCGACATTATGCCAGAATAGAAGCTCCCATACCATGATATGTATGTATTCCTGCTTCAAAGCAACCCGGAACTTCGTAAAAATGTTGCCGAATGCGTGAGCTTCTTGAAGAACGGGAAAGAGGCGCCCGACCCGAAAACGGCATCTGTGACAAGGGAGGACGCCTTGCTCATCGGACAGAAGTTGGAGACAAGCTTGAGAAAGCACATAGAGGATGGAGTGCAATCGGTGAGCAACACGGAGTGGATCAGGCGACCGACCAGTGCTGCATGGATAAAGCTTCTGCACGTTACAGCCAGCGGCCTCAATGTCTGCGGTTCCGAAGCAGAAGGTGGTATTAAATTGTGATTTTAGACATTGTGAAAGTCAATAAGATCTAAGCGGACCCGATCGTGTGCGGGGTATTCGCTTACGGCTTTGGAGATCCCGGGGACGTTATCGTAGAGTTAATTAATTTTTTGCGGGGTGAAGCGCCACAACGTCAAGGCATTCACGCAATCAACAACACTGGCTGGAGAGGCTCTCAGCCCCAGATGCAGGGTGAACATGTCCTGCAGCCAGCCTAACGACCTTCCACATACAGCATCAAAGTCACACATGGCGCTACCAGCCACTATTCCCGCCATCTTTATTTGCGTACCATGACCGATGTCGACGATATGGACTTAAACCAAGATTAAAGACGTGAGAAGATAAAAGTCAAAATATATTGGCTGGCAATATCTGTACTTGCTCTCAAGTAATTCGTAGGCACTGAGAGCGAACCTAATATGATCCAAAGCACTGATCAACAACTGATGATATAATAAGCTTGTTTCCGAGGTGTAACATACCGAGCCAAAGAGGATTAGGACGATGGCTTTGAGGAACGAACGCCGAACCGCACTCGTATCTGATTTTAGCGAGGCAAAAAGAAATTCGGATGACATGGTTTCGCCCGCGAGCCAGGTTCACGCGACCTTCAGCTTACCCGAGCTGACCGGCAACGTGTTCTGGGCCTGCCTAGTCTTTTAATTCAGCGGAGCTAATGCAGGAAAGTGTCAAATAGATTGTGCCTGCAAGAAATATCGGGAGGAGGTGGGTGCATGTGTCTTCAGGCTGCCTTTGGCTACATAATCTTTCCTTTTAGAGTTCTGGCGCTGTGCCACCAACACCCGAGCCGCGTCCGGTGAAGTCTACCTACCTGTCCCCCGCGACAGTTTCCGCCTAATAAACTTGTCAGCTGAAATATGAATAAACTTCGCAAAGACTTTTTTGTCGAGGAATAAGATAAAACAGCCACTCGCAAGTTGTAACTCTAGCTGTAGGTTGTAAGATCTTAGAGGGCTTACCGAAACGCCTTCCCGCTTCTAAAATGTGGAGAACTCCGGATGGCAACCATTTATTATCCCCTAAACGCCGAACATGGTCTCTAATTGGATTCACCCACCGAACTAAGAACTTCGGCGACATGTGTATCGTAGCCTGCATTTGCCTATTTGACTCCACATGACTTTGTACTGGGTTCTCCCAACCACGACTTTCCGCGTTACCAATTTTGTCACAAATTTCGCTACGGCATTCCCAATCTGGAGAGCATCGTGCAACATTAGCTTTGGCTATCTTCTTCTTCTCTAGACTAACGGTCGTCGGCTAGTTCCTTAGGCAAAGCAATCAATGGGTTTCGTCAGCCCGGCTCTTCATTCCGGAGTGAAACTACGTCCGCGGCTGTGCTACTTCCTCGATATTGAGATGGAAATAGCAGGACTACATATTCAACACAGCACATATCAAGTTTAATGCTGGACTTACACCTTGCGTAGTCAGACATACCGATTAGTACTTGAGCAACTGTTTTTATTTTGTCGACGTAAAGCTTTTGTTCGACTGGATCTAAGAACGAATTTCAAATTCAGTATGCAGCATGGGATAGGCAAGTTATCATGGCACTCACTAATTACAGCCAGTTACGAATTTCTTCTCGTGTCAGTGATAGTACATGCTGTTTGATATTCGTGCAGGGTTCTTGCTTTCAAAAAATATAAATACAAATATAAACAGGCTTCGTTGAGATGGACCCCCATGTTGCTTCTCCACATCGGGTCGCGGGAGGTTTGGTGACATGACCTGGAGGTATCACTGTGCAGTAGTACACAGAAGAAAGGCGGAGCTTCTACTTCAAATCTAACCAGTTTATACTTGTTAGACTAATAAGTGAAGAGTATGCTCACAGTGCCTGTTCATTTCAGTTGTCCCTGATTAACAACGACTTGTGAATAACGGTGTACTTCATAAAGATCTGATTGCCAAGTAAGAATGCGGGGAGAAACGCATGGATCTGTCATTCAGTGATTTGTAGGTTTCCGATCAAGCCGATGTGGCATGTGATATTGCGCCATCCGTATTCGCATGGAACCACACGATCGGTTAAGTGGGTACTGGGCAACCATAGAGTGCATGAAACATATGATTTTGCAAAATGTTTTTCTTGATGCACACTACGGGCTTAGCGGCACATTGAGAACATTGAGAAGTCGAGGAGTTCCCTAAGGGCATTTTGTCTCACTTAGCCTTGCTCATAGCTGTTACTTTTGCGCTTAAAACACGAAGGAATTAGTAGCATGTGCTCCCCTCTCGAACTCTTCGGTTTTCTTTCCTATAGATATAGTTCTCAGGTCAGTAAACGATGCATGTTTAGTGTGCCAGTAGAACATATACGTGAATTGAAATGCTTTCCTTACAGCGATTATGATTCTACAAGTTGGTTGCTGGAAGATAATTACCTGAGAATTCTTTACGAGATTGACTTGAGGCAAGCAGAGGTTCCGAGAGAACCGAAAAGAAGCAAGGTATATGCAGTAGTTAGGCTCAGCTGGTGCAAAGCACCAATATCTTACGTAGGTAAATGTCTTTCGGCGAGATTTTGGATTATTTTAGACATTGACTTGTCTCCTAACGGCAAATGTGGCTGTAGGGGCTTTACCTCACGTCATAAAGATTCAGAAAGTGCTGCAAACCGAATCTAGATCGACCCCCCATCGATTTTCCTCTGCTAATATAATTCAAATGTGAGGATCAAAGACTATATACTATCCAGCCGGAAAAAGTACAGTTTTAGAATCCACACCAATTGATTAGGTCGTTAATGATTAACTAGCGAGCTATACACTCTAAAGGCTCCCCAATTTAAAGATAAGTTTAGAATATATCTGCCTGAAAAGACGGTGGCGTGTGATATTTACTAGTTTGAAGAGCTAGAGATTTTCTTTTGCTTTTGTTTACTACGCCAATGCAGATTGACTTTGGCAGCGTTGGAACGCTACCAATCACTATCCTTACCAGTTTTCGTGCCATTCCACTTCACAGAATTTGGCATCACAGAACTTGGCGGTAAACATTACCCTGAGCATAGAAATAGGCAACTACAACATTCTGTTACATGTTTAAGCCTTTATTTGGCTATTTTGTAGAATGGGCCCCGAAGATATAAGTATATTATTCTGCATGTACCGATTTATTGTTTGGATTGCACCAGTCAAACAAAACTGGAGCACCTACTATCTAGCGCAGATTTTATCCTTTCTGACTACTGCTAGAGATCATGTGGCACTTCGAAGAAACCAGTCGCGGTCAGCTTATAATGAATAAACACAAGTTCCTCAGCACAAAGCGTGACGGCTATGTATTACCTCAAGATCCATGCTCCTCAGCCCAGATGCGCCATTAGTGAACATCTTCCCCGAAGAGGATAGCATGCAAGAACGCCATGAGAACTGTAGGAGGGTCATCGACGATGACAGCTCAATTTGATATCTATATAAACCAGCAGGATTTGCTCTTCCCCAGTTCTTTCACAAGTAACCATTCGCCGAGTCAAAAGCAGTACATCTATTGACAAAGATCTACTTCCCCGCCATCCAATCCGCCAAAATGATGTTCTCTACCATTACCGGTCCCCTCATGGCTGCCTTTTTCGCTGCCTCTGCAATTGCCGCTCCTAACAGCGCCGGCCACAAAGCCGAGATTAGTACGTCTTGCTCCATTCCTGTTTCCTTAAGAGTAATTCAGGAGCTTATCCATGTTGGCTATTAGTTCCGAGGCAGGCAGAGATCCAGTGTAACCTCCTGCAATGTCTCGGCGTTATTGGTACTATTCCATGCGTCGTCAATGCCCTTAACGGAGGTGATACGGAAGGTGCGGCTGAGTGCGCTGTTGGTGGTTCTGGCACTGTTCGTATAACCTCGAGTTCTTTCTTGCTGTTTTTAGATTTTCTAACCGTGAGAAGGTTTGTCCTTGCATATCGTGCGTTCCTCAAGCGCAGGTTATCGCCCAACACGCTGGATTCTGTACCTAAGGGGCAGGACTAAACTGTTCAAGTTGACTTGGGAATCGTGGATATAGGTTATTGGAGATTTGATACGGTGGGATCCAAGATGCTACGGTCATTACAGCATACGGACGAACGACTGTTTCTTTGTGTAATCGTCTGTTTTTTCCAACATTTCCCTACGCAAACCCACAGAAGGTACCTAGCAATAGCCGTAGCTATATACTACAACCTTGATTAAGTATGCAGCATGAGAGTCATTGATGAGTCGCTTGTTCTTTGTTACAGTTAACCCAGTGCCTCTACGGTACGTGTTCTCTAGTAAATCGCTTTCAGCTCTCGCGGCCCTGCGATTACTCTTGCAGTAAGGAATGCCAAAAATGCAGCAGCGTATAATACACCACCAAAAATTATAAGCCCAGTGTAATTGGCTCCATCAGCGCCCAAAATAGCACCAGCAATTGGAACTCCAACCAAGGCAGCAAAACTTGCTATAGAAAATGTCGTGCCATTCCTTTTCCCGTAATCTTCGATGCGACAGACCTGCGCGATACAGACCGGAGTTAGGCTGATAGCCGCACCACTCCAGAAGCCGAAGAGCACTGCGAAGGATGTGACGGCGCCCTCATTGTTGCAAGTAAGCCAGAGTCCGAATATGAAAATACAGCAGAATAGTGCGGTCGTGATCATGACGTTGAAGCGACCGAAGCGATCGGCTACGTAGCCTGGCAATGCCCGGCCAGGGACAGATCCGACGTTCAGCAAGGTGATGAGGCGGTATGAACGTTGCGGCTCGACTCCCATGTGGATCGCATAGGAGGAAATGTATGTGAGTGGAATAAATACGGCAAACTCGATGAGGAAGACTGCCACCGTTGTAGCGGCGTACGGAGGATCGCGTAGTGCCTTTAGATCGATTGCCGCTCCGGCTTTCTTGTTCGATGGGATGCGCGTCTTGAGCAAAAGGCACGCGATGAGGCACATACCAGCGCTGATGAAGCCAATGACCCGTATCGCCCAAGGGAAGCCGATGCGGGGCGCAAGGTAGAGTATGATTATCGGAAAGAAGATACCGCCCATACCGCCAGCCGTGCATGCAATTCCTGTTGCTAGAGCTCTGCGCTTGCAGAACCAATGTCCGACAGTGGAAACGCTCGGTGTAAACAATAGGCAAGCTGAGATGCCGCCTAGTACGCCAAAGGAGAGAAGAAACTGGTAATACTCTAACAAGGAATACAGTTAGGATCTCGGTATTTGGAAGTTATGAGCGGACAAGTTTGAGTCAACAACATACCTTGGCTTACGCTTAAGCACATAATCGATGCGACAATTCCGATGGAGCCGGGAATAACAAGTGGTTTTATTCCGTACTTATCGAAAACAGACCCTATGAGAAAGAATGTTTTAGCAGAGAGTCTTTTCCGAGCACAGTGACAAAGAAAGGTGACAGAAAGGTGACAAAGAAAGGTTTCTTACCGACTTGCGCTCCGCCAATATACAAGAAAAAGGCGTAGACACTACAGATCCAACCAACGGTAGACTCTGAGTAGTTTTCAAGCTGATTTTCTTCAACCCATGCTTGAAGGACCCCAATTGTGTTAAGCATACCCATAGAAGGAATCATGGCACACCAAGCACCAAAAACGACAAGCCACGCTCGAAAGCCTCCTTCCGGGTAATCGGGCTCATCGACATAGCTGTCGTCGAATTCTTCAACGGTACCCATTTTTGGAAATCTGTTTCGTATGTACAGGATTTTGCGAGAACCCGATCTATAAATTGAATAGTTAGCGGTCTTCTCTAAGTAAGAGTGAGCGTGAGAGGCTGAGGGTTTGGATCGGAATGCAAGACTCACTTTGTTGCGCCTTAAAAGAGGTGAGAAATAGGGATTTCTTGACGTCTCCGTGTTTCATGGAGGTCGCCACTATTTATCACGATGGATGGTGGAGGATCAATTACAAAGCGGGAAACCACGTCATTTCCCCAGTCCGGGTGCTGTGGATTCCGGCCGACGGCCGAGTGGGTCCGCCAGTCACGAATACGGGTAAGTCTCCCGCGGACGGCACGACGACGTACTAGCAGAATAGTTCACGAAATGGCATCCTGGCGTCTACGAGTGTACGTAACAGTTCTAAAGGATTGTCTCGCAAGACTAAGCGGCGGTTAGCTCTGTAGTCCAATGAATATGGAATTGTTGCGAGCTTTCGTGGACACACTTGTACACCGAGGCACAGGGTCACTAAAGAGAGACGGATGGCATTTAAAGCCGACGACAGACATACGGCATTTAGCGTTGGGATGACAGCGCATGCTGCGATGAAGGCCACGCTTCGAACCCGCAGTTAATTTCAGGGGCCGTCGGGCGATTTTGGCTTCTCCTGGTGGTGGTGTTCGTGGTGCCGAGAATAGGCCACACGAGAGGCATAACGGCGTTTGTATGCCGAATAAAGGCCACACGAGAGGTATAGCAATCCGGTTGACCGCAACAAACGTGAAAATTTGTAGCTGACTGTATCGCGAGTCGAGCTCGACAGCGCGCACTCAATTACACAGCTGGCGCTGTTTGCACAACCCACGGCGACCACTGTGGACGAAGAGACTAAAAGTCAACATCGCGACATTCCCCGATTCGGCGATTCGACCACCATCCCAAGTCACAAGATAATGCTTGCAAGAATCAAGGTTTATCATCTCTCGTAATTGCCTAATAACAACCGCATTAGGCTATTCGACCGCGCCGAAATCGCTCTTGTCAAAGGGCGGAGCACTGATGAGAAATGCTTTTCTGTCAGAAGGCGCCGTTACGCGATGAGTATTCTCTCCCACCTCCTGAACAAAAGCTCATCCCATCCATCTTCCAAGTCGTCAATTGTTGTGAACATCCTTTGAACTTTCATCAACATGGCCTCGTCTCGTCGATCCCTTCACTTCAACCCTTCCGCTCGAGCTTGGGTCACACCACCCGGAGAGCCCACTGACCTTGTCGATGCATTCCATCAAAGCCTTCCCGAATACACTCCAACGAGGCTTGTATCTCTTCACGAGGTGGCAAGAGAGCTTGGGGTGGGCGCTGTTTACCTGAAAGAGGAAAGTAACCGCTTGGGTTTGCCGTCTTTCAAGAGCCTCGGAGCTTCTTGGGGAGCATTCAGGGCCGTCACAAAGAATCTCAAGCTACCTTTGGATAGCAGCATCACCCAAGTCAAAGAAGCGGCTAAAGCCGATCCTACGACCGTGCACGCTGCCACGGCAGGCAATCACGGACGTGCTGTCGCTCGAGTCGGTAGCCTACTTGGGCTCACAGTCAGAATATTTGTCCCTCAGGATATGCATCCTGATACAATTCGACTGATTACTGACGAGGGCGCCCGTCTAACAGTGGTCCCTGGCAGTTATGATGACGCTGTCACCACCGCTTTCGCACAGTGTGAAGAAAACGGAGGCATTATGATACAAGACACGGCGTTCGAAGGATACGAAGACGTCCCCAGTGTATGTCCGGGCCCCTACAATACTTTTGATATTTAAATTTAACCATTATCTAGTGGATTGTCCAAGGCTACTCGACGATGATGCGAGAAATCGACATCCAACTGAACGGTCTTCAACCTGATCTTGTTATTACACCTGTCGGTGTTGGCTCCTTTGCACAAGCAGTCGTGTCGCACTACAAAAACCCGGGTCGCTCCACCTCCGTCCTCACAGTCGAACCGGATACCGCGGCATGTCTTTGGAAGAGCCTGGAAAAAGGCACCGCCACGCCTTTGCAAACAATCCCTACTATCATGGCAGGCATGGACTGCGGGACCGTCTCCAGCATCGCTTGGCCAATTCTGTCTTCTGGAGTCGATGCCAGCTCGACTGTTTCTGACCACGAAGCTCACACTGCGACGGTTTACCTTGGCTCTAAAGGCGTTTCCGCCGGCCCTTGTGGCGCAGCATCGTTGGCTTCCCTTCGCCGCCTTAGCCCCACCGACAAATCAACTCTCGGGCTTCACTCAGGCTCGGTGGTGGTCTTGCTCTGCACCGAGGGTAGCCGTGCCTACGATATCCCGAAGAGCGTGTCCAGTGACGACGCTGCATCCATCGCTCAGACACTTGTCCAGATCAATTCTGCAAGCCCTTCCGGCGGAGTAACTCCCGGTCCAGGCGAGACCGCAGTTGCAAGATACATCGCGGCTTGGTTGGAACATCGCGATATTGAAACCCATTGGATCGAGCAGGTTCCCGGCCGTCCATCCGTGGTCGGTGTGGTAAGAGGAAGCGGTGGAGGCAAGAGCCTTATGCTCAATGGGCATATTGACACTGTCACGCTTGCTGGCTACGATGGAGATGCTCTGAGCGGACACATCAAGGATGGTAAACTTTACGGTCGCGGGTCTGCAGACATGAAGGGTAGTGTAGCTGCATTCCTTGCCATCCTCGTGGAAGCGAAGCGCGCTGGGCTTCGGGGCGATGTCATCTTCACTGGCGTGGCTGATGAGGAAGACTTGAGCATCGGCACCGAGCAAGTATTGCAGGCTGGTTGGCGGGCTGATGCCGCTATCGTGGGCGAGCCTAGTAACCTGGACATTGTCTTCGCCCACAAAGGTTTTGTTTGGCTGCAAGTTGACATCATAGGGGTCGCTTGCCATGGGTCGCAGCCTGGGCTTGGGGTTGACGCTATTTCCAAAGCGGGGTATTTCTTGGTTGAATTGGACAAGTATGCTCAAGAGCTTCAAGCAAGTCCTCAGCAGTCAGCACTGGGAACGGGCAGTGTCCACGCTTCGCTCATTAAGGGAGGCGAAGAGGCGTCTTCTTACCCCGCCCAATGCACTATCGTGCTGGAGAGACGGACAGTCACAGGGGAAACGCCTATGTCTGTCCGCGAAGAGGTCGAGTGTATTTTGAATCGCATTTCGAAGGGCGTTTCCGGCTTCTCGTACAAACTGGAAGTCATGTTCTCCCGTCCTACGTTTGAGATTCAGCCAGAACATGCGTTCGTTTCGCTTGTCGCTCAACATGCAAAGTACCAGACTGGTGAAGCACCAGCGCTCCGTGTAGAACCCTTTTGGACGGACTGTGCTCTTCTCGCTGGGAAACAGATACCTGTAGTTATTTTCGGTCCCTACGGACATGGACTACATGCAAAGGAAGAATGGGTCGATGTTAAATCGGTAGAGGTAATGGTAAAGACGGTTCTAGGTGTTGCGTATAGCTTCTGTACGTAGATAGCTATTTCTAAAGTAGAGAATTTAGAGAAAAATCTCCTTTCTTATTCGCAGCTACGATATATCTAGTAACTTTATAAGGTTTATTTACTTGCTATTACTTTAAAGCTACTAAGGGTTTAGGAATTCTAACCTATATACCCTAAGGAACCCAGGGCAGGATTCCTTAGTAGCTCTAGGTAAATATTAGAACGGGTGTTGGACGAAACAGGCCCGCCAGCTAATCAGGGCCCTGATTCAGCCAATTAGACACGCACGGAATGGGCCGTGTTTGATTGGCTATATCAGGGCCCTGATGTGGTGTTGTGGCGTGATTCACGTGTCCCTACTGACTCGTCCCCCTGAAGCAATCCTTGTCGCCTCTATATAAAGGCTCAACACCGACCTGCGCCTGCAGCAGCTACTGCAACGGCATGGTGGCCCGATATTTATATAATATCATGCCTGGTTCGACTTCACAAAAAGCAAAAGACTAAACACGCGTTTATGCATTGTAGGAGGCTGTTTTTCGCCTATAAAACGGGCTTGCGGATGCTCTAGCAGGTCACTGAACTTCAACGCCTTGTTCAATTTACTAAGCACTAATTTAGATTAATCAAATCATATCTTCTTCGTCCTCCGTTAACCCCGCGCGCTCTGCTGCTGCTCGTGCTGCTGCTGCTCGTGCTGAGGCAGAGCGTGCTGTTGCCCGTGCTGCTGCTATAGAGCGTGAGGCAGAGTATGAAGTAGAACCTGCTACTGCTCCTGCTCCTGCTCCTGCTACTATAGAGCGTCCTCTCGTAGCTGATGGTGTTGACCCTCTGCCCCCGCGTCCCCTTAACCTTTAGCGAGCTGTGCCAGCATTTAGTGATGCCGCAAGAACTTCGTTCAATGCGTATATTAAGGCTGCCCCTGAGGGCTATCACTTTAGTGATGGTAAATATTATGAATACAGCTTATGGTTCCTTGGGAGATACCTAGTAGGTGATGAGGAGGAGAAACGCCGCAACACCTTTAACAGATATCTCTACTATTATGGAGAAGGTGGCAAATCAGGCCTCTACAGGAGGCCTACAACGAACTATAGAGAGGAAGGTGTTAAGGACGTACGAAGTTTTTAACGTCATTCGAGACGTTTATCTTAGTTACGGCTATTTAGGTGCGTTCGCCGTTCTGATACTGATATTTATGCTGATATAGTGTTGTAGTAAAAGAAGTTACGTTTAAGGATCTATAACCGCAGTACTACGGGCTTACTAGCGCTGATGTAAGGTGGCTGCTTCGTCTCTACCGCGTCTATACTGTAACCAGGTAGCCTCCGCCTGCTCCGCGGGTACTACGTCTAATTATCTCGAGAGAGGTATTTGAGAGAGTATAAATAGATCTAATTAACTATAGGAACCACCGCGAGCTAGTAACGCAGGATAAATACGTACTATATATTAGGGATTACTACTCTAAGTACTGTATGTTGATACCCCTGAAGGATAAGAGCGCTGGAGTAGTAGCTGTAGGACTACTACGCTGGATACAACTATTCGGCTTGCTAAAGTAAATATATACTAATAACGGTACTGAGTTCTGTGGTATTATTTAATAGCTGTTTAACGACTACGGGATCGACCTTATATATAGGCGTCCTCGCTACCTATAGAGCTAGGGGGGGGGGGGGTTGGGTTGAGAGTGCGAATAGAGATGTAAAAAGGAAGCTTAAGAGGGCCCGAATCGTATATAGCTATCCCGGGTTCGCCTACGCCTGCCTAGACATTATACTATAGCGGAATAGCTACTAGCGAAGGGTATATAGCGCTTTACTATTTAGAGTACTCTTCGGCTGCGAAATACGGATAGGACGACGACGTCTCGTACCTCCTAAGGTACGTGTTGATGCCTCTCCGCGAGAGCTTGTGGAGCTGGAGGGCTTAGCGGATAAGGACGTAGATGATAAGTAGGAGGAGGACGCGGAGGGTACTGCGGAGGGAGAGCGCGGGAGGGCCTACGGGCGAGCGGACGAGGCGGGCGAAGGTTCGCGAACGAGCGCTAGCCCGCGTATAAATAAGCGAGCGAACGAGCGACTAGTAGAGCGGGCTACGGGAGCTGCGGAGGTTGTAGCTAGATTGACTAGAGACTCTACGGGTACCCGTAGTTCTAATTTTCTGCTAAGACCCCGCTAAATATCGTCCTTTGGAGAAGCCCCGAACCTCTCGTTATCTTTAGATAAACTGCTACTACCTTCGTTACTTATTCGGCCTCGTACCTGAACCGCTACCGTTAAAACGATCGATCTGATGCTTGATACTCCGCTACGGGCCGCTCTGCGTATCTTATAATAGCCTCCTCTACGTGTCCCGCTATTCTGCGGGGCCCCGCTACCTCGTAGTCCTTTACTATCTTTATAGCTCGTCCTTCCGCTAATACTATATACTCCTTGTGCTGCCCGTCTCCCTCCTCTGCCTACTAAACTAGAGTTATTACGGTATCTTAATACTCTAGCGTAGTGGTAAAACGGTATGATGAGGCTCGCCTAAGCGTAGAGAGAAGATTGATTGAGTTGAGTTGAGTTGAGTTGTATTTATTTACCCTGACCCATCGCCCTGAGCGATATGTAGGCTATAGACTATTCAAAGGAATACGCTAGGAATTTACATTGGCGATTCAATCTGAGAGTATAAGGAGAAAGGGGAACAGAGATAGGACAAAGGAAAGGTAGAAGAATAGGAACAAGATAGGGTTTTACTGGTTGATGTCGTCTCTACTCTGGAACCTTTTTGTTTGTTAAGCGAATTCAAGTACCGTTTTGAGTTGTGCGGCCGAAATTGTCCATTTCATCTTTTCCGTATGAGGCTGGTTCTTGTCTGTTGGTTTACCGCCTGTCACGGGTTTCTAGCGCGTTCCTTGCAGTTCTTACCAGCAAGCGCTAGCTGACGGTTTGTCTTTGTTTGTTGTTTGCTAATTGTTGTTTGTTTATGTTTCTGATGGTTTGTCTTATTTGTTATTTATCAATGGTTGTTTGTATTTGTCTCGCTCGTTATTTCTCGCTTAGCGCCTAGCGCCTGCTAGCGAGCCATATATATAGCCGCCGATTGATTGATTGATTGATTGATTCGTTTTACGTCTATATG